>NC_134484.1:358420356-358720356 GCF_040206685.1 Ascaphus truei
CCTCGCGGCGTCATTTTGACGCCGCGTTGCCATGGCGCCGCAGGGAGGAAGCCGCCGGAGCCACGGTAAGTTAGGTTTACAGAGGCCCTGCAGCTCCCCCGGCACTTAATTTAAGTGCCTTCGGGAAGCGCGCGGGGCCTCTGTAAACCCCGCGCCCCCCGTCGGCAGTGTCGCGCCCCCCCTGGGGGTCGCGCCCCACAGTTTGCGCACCGCTGGTCTAAGACTCTATGTGATCTTGTCTGATCCTGTATGTCTCTTAAAGACTTTCCAATTTTGTTTTATCTCGTCATCTTGGCACACCAAGTTATTTTGTAAGTTCTACCCTTACTCTTATCTGCACCTATAGGATGTCTATTCCAGTATAAATTGCTGCTGTGGTGACACCTAGTGCCCATTTAGTGAGACTTATGTTCTTATCCATACAGAGATATACTCAAACTTTCACCTTTTACTACCATATTATGTTTTGGCTATGTGATTTTCCTATTCCCACATTTATTATCACTATTATGTATTTGCATATAATGCTTTGCATTCCAACTTGGTGCTGTTCCATTATATAATGCTACTCATTGCTGTATGGAACTTCTCCACAAATTTATATAGACTAGTGACTAGTGTATTGATCTATCTCTCAACCGCATATACTGTATGTTCACGCTGAGACTGCTGTTTAATGTATGAGCTATCCCCCAGACTGTAGTCAATCGGCAAACAGTGAGTGGAGCCTATGTATTAAACTGAGTCCTAGGGTGACCACACCCTTAAAGAAGCAACAAGCTAAAGTTGTGAAACGTGGAGAAAGAACCAGAGATTTGTTCCTGTTGGTGATCCGTAGCAAGACCCGAGATCCGATCAGTGACGTCGCCGCAACACAGCTGTCCCTCTAGCCGGCAGCACAGAGCTATTGAACAACCTGTAGCACACACAGATAAACCTATTGACTTTATGTACATTGTGAGTGCATTTAAATCATCTTTTATCCTTTCATCCAGCGGTGCGCAATCTTTCCAGCGTGCGCCCCCATTCATGCTTCCCTCCCTTACCTCCTCTCCGGCGTCAAATGATGCAGTGAGGTCATATGACCGCGTGGCGTCATTTGATGCCGCGTTGCCATGGCGACGCCTCGCTGAAGAGAAGGTAGGTGAAGTTGAAGAGGCCTTACGCGATCCCCGGCATTAATTTAAATGCCTTGGGGGAAGAGCGCGGGGCCTCTGCAACCGCCGCGCCCCCCCTGAACAATCTTGCGTGCCCCCCAGTTTGCGCTCCGCTTCTTTAATCAATTGTTTAACAGTCTGCACATTGTGGATTGCTTTCTGTTTTATAGATTTTTCATAAAGCGCCTGGAGCGTGAAATGCGCAAGAGGACTGTCCGTGTACAACTCCTATGTTGTGGATGATTCCTGTTAAAGAATAAACCTACCTTTTTACTGGCATTTCAATCTGGGTCCCGTTTTTTACTCTCGAGCCTGTTTGTTCAGCTGCTTTACTTACTAGGAGACGCACGCACGCCGATGGACTCTGGCTTGCCGATCCACATACCGGTGCAGTGAGTACTAATTTCATTGACAAATGATTTTTATTCATCTATATGCTTCTGGATGCAACTTTATATTTGAGTGTAAAGGTGTGGCCTAGACAAGCAATTGTACTAAGGACGGAGTGATTTGGGTTATCCGTTATTCATCTGGGACTTATCAAACATACCAACCACTCCTATACCTCTTTTCCCCTCACTTGTTAGCAGTGCTCTTACCCTTTTGATTCATTACTCAACCATACGGCTGAACATTACGTCACTTCACTAAGGGCCACTGCATAACAGACCATAAAATCATCAAGATTTACACTCACTCTGCACCTGGATGGCAAACAACCAAGTCTTTTTAGTATCATACATATGGACGTAATAATTTATGTTACCTCTTTGAGGATGTAACAGGGGAGTTATCCCTGTTCAGGAAATGTGCCTCTAATCCAGCAGTGTGGTGGTTAACTGCTGGTAGTCCATTAACCAACACCACCTGGCTGATTAGGTTTCTTAGAAAAGCCTACCCTTGAAACAGGAAGGGAGATTGTTCCTGAGTCTCACAAGTTGTGGGACTGACCATAGGGACAGATGTCTTGAAGCTTGCCAGAAGAAACAGCACGCTGCCTGCAAGACACGGGGGAAAGAACCTCTAAACCTGAATGCTGACATAGCCTGAGGAAAAAGGCAGCAAGCCAGGAACAAAGAAGACTTTCCCTCCAACTACAAGAAACAGATAAGACTTTCCTTTATAAGACTTTTGGTATATCTGCACATATCAAAATATATGTTTGGGGCTGGGAGACATGCTTATCTAAAGGGAGTTGTGGACTGCATAGGTTTCACTAGAAATACTCCCAAGTGGAACAGAAGCTTTGTTTGACCCCCTTTTTTTAATATGTTTGTTTGACCCCTTTTTTTTAATATGTTTTAATATGTTTTTTCTTATGTTAAAGGAACAGGCGCAATAAAAGCCTCATTTAATTTCACCTTAACAAGTCTCCCTTGCATAACTCTGCGCACGTCCTCCTACAGAGGATGTTTTGATCTGGCTGTGAAGCACTAACCTGAGACTGCCAGAGTCTGTCTGTCTGTCTCTACACACACACACACACAATCTGAGGCTGCGTCCACAGACACAGCAGCCGTGCGGAAGCGCGCGAAGGCTGAGGGAAAGCGGGTGTTTTCCCTGGCCTTCGTCCGGGGGCATGTCTAGGGGTGTGCCAGTGACGTCACAGAGCTGGTTCGTCCTCATTGGGCGAACCGCGCATGTGTCCGCCCGATCGCGCAAAAAATCAGTTTTGACTGATTTCATGCGCGCCCGCACCCACACACTGTATAGACGTGATCACTGCCTTTAGGCAGTCTGATCGCACAGCGTGGACGCGTCAGCGCGGTCTGCCCTTCTATGGATGCAGCCACACACACACATATACACATTGTGAGGATTCGCCATTCTGGTGCTTATGCCCCTTTAACCCTTACTCGTCCATCTGATCCCCATGGCACTCAAGAGTGGCAACCTGGCGGTGGTACTTATGCGCGGGTCCTGGCCGGGCCCCGTTAGCCTCTTCTGTCTCTGGGCGCAGGGCGTGTTTTCGTTCCTCCGGTCTTGAGGCCTGGCGCGCGGTCTCCCCATCGGTCTGCGGTCTCCACCCCTTCGGTCCCGTCCTGACGTCGGTACGGTCGTGCTCCTTGTTCCGCCTCTGTTTCCGCGGGCCCCGCCTCTGGTCTCCGCCCCCGTACTGGCGCAGGTGTTGTGGTGCGCGATGACTGCATGCGACCGTGTTGCGCGCACACTCTAATGCGGTCGCAATTGGCTGTGCAATAGGACGCACCTGCATGATCCAGCAACCTATCCGGAACCGCAGCCCTACTTTCTGGTTGCCTGCCATTGGTAGGAGTTCCTTTAAATGTGCTCTCAGAACTCTCTGTCATTGCCGAGCATAACTCCAGTTTGTGTGACGCTGTACTCACTACTCTGTGCCTGTCTGTCTGAACCTTGCTGCCTGACCCTGCCTGGAACTTATCTTGTGATACTCTCTTGCGCTGACCTTGGCTTTGGATACAACTACTCTACTCTCTCCTGCACTGTCCCTGGCATTGGACCACGACGACGCTGCTCTCTCCTGCACTGACCCTGGCATTGGACCATGACGACGCTGCTCTCTCCTGCACTGACCCTGGCTCTATGACTACTCTATACTCTCCAATCCTGACTCCGGCTACGTACCCCAACGATCCGCTACTCTATACTCCAAGACCCAGCAAGTACCTCATTTACGCTGTCTTCTATTACCCTGATCCGGCCTGCAAAACTATCCTACACTCTAGACGCGCCCTCGCGGTTGTGGTCTGCGTTTTGTTCCAATCCCTACCTCAGCCACGTGGTCGCGACTCATTTGTGGTGAGCAACGTGTTACAGTATGCTCGGCCAAACAAACTTCGACCCCACTGAGGTAGGTAGAGTCCTGAGCACGCACGCCAACGTCCTGTCAAGTCTTGAAAATAAATGGGAGTCTAATGACCAAGACTTGAGAACCCTCCGAGAGGATTTTAGAACCTTATCCCTCCACCTCCAAGGTCCTCGCCCGGATTCCGTGCAAGCGGTCATTGGTACTCCTCCCATGCCTGCTTATCTGTCCGAACCCCGACTTCCCATGCCCAATCGGTATGGGGGAAATCCTCACGAGTGTCGGGTGACTCGATGAAGGCTTTTCTGGAAAATTCAGATGGAAGTTCCTGTCCATTCTTGCCGCATGAACCCGATGACTTGGAACCCATGATCTCTCCTCAGGACCGAATCCCTTCCAATGAACAAGATAATGTAAGGAGCCTCAAGAGAATTTTGAATCCAGGATAGATTGGATTTCGTATTCGGGCTGACCCTGTACTAATAAGGAAAGGGTGGGGAGAGCGGGAATGGAGTGAGCGTTCAGGATCACAGGTGTGAGCAAGGACACATGAAAAACTGAGGGAATTCTCATGGACGGAGGTAAAGACAAGCGATAATCTACTGGATTGATTTTTTTCAGAAATAGAAAACGGACCGAGGAATCTAGGAGCAAACTTCATTGACGGAACATTTAACCTAATATTTTTGAAGACAGCCAGACTTTGTCACCAGGCTTAAATTTAGGAGCCGGTCTACGATGGCGATCAGCTTGACATTTTTGTCGCTCCACAGCTGATTTGATGTTCCTCTGGGTCCTCCATAGACCTTGAAGTTCCCTGATCCTGTCGGTGGCGGCTGAGGCCCCTGAGGTAGAAACTGTAAGAGGAAGAGTAACTGGATGAAATTCGTAATTGATGAAAAAAGGGTATTCAGTGGTAGATTCGCTACGAAGGTTATTGTGTGCGAATTCCACCCAAGGTAGGAGGTTCGACCAATCGTCCTGGGAATCAGACACGAGGCACCGAATTAATTGCTCTAAAGACTGAATTAGTTCTTTCCGTCTGTCCATTAGTTTGCGGGTGATACCCCGAAGAAAAGTGAAGAGATATGCCCAACTGGAGAAAAAAAGAGCGCCAAAATTTAGAGGGGGGGTACTGTGAGGATTTGCCGTTCTGGTGCTTCTGCCCCTTTAACCCTTACTCGCCCATCTGATCCAAATGGCACTCAAGAGTGGCAACCTGGCGGTGGTACTTGCGCGCGGCACGCGGGCCTCTTCTGTCTCTGGGTGCATGGCGCATTCTTGTTCCTCCGGTCTTGGTGCGTGCGCGGTCTCCCCGTCAGTCTGTGGTCTCCGCCCATAAATGCTTACTTACAGTGTAGTCTCATATAGTAATTGCTGACACATAGAATAATCTCTCCTCTTGAAGCACAATAACAAAGATAAATGGATAATAAAGAGATGAGAACTCACTTATGTGGAGATCTTCCATCAGTCCTTGGAGGTCCTTTGATGTTGCTATCACCTACCCAACAGATTGCACAAGAGAATAGAAGAAAAACGGAGCACTATCAAGAACAAAAAAGATCCAAGGGGGCTCACTCATAAAACAATGATGACTTTAATTGATCATACAAAAGGCACATAGAGGCAGCAACAACACACAACGCGTTTCACGCAATCGCTTCACCATGAGGAAGCACTGGATGTGCGAAAAGCATTGTGTGTTGCTGCCTCTATAGGTGTCTTTTGCATGATCCATTAAAGTCATCATTGTTTTAAAAGTGAGCCCTCTTGGATCTTTTTTTGTAATGAATAGTGCCCCATTTTTCTTCTATTCTCTATATACGCAAACCTACAGACAGAGCCAGCTATTTGAGGGACAACAGCTTCCACCCCACACACACTAAGCACACAACCATCTACAGTCAAGCCATACGATACAACCGGATATGCTCCGACAAAGCAGACAGAGGCCAGCGAATAACAGCCTAGAGATTGGATTTCATAAACCGTGGATACAACCCCAGAATTGTAGACCATCAAATCCACAAAGCCACCAGAATACCAAGAAGTGATCTCCTTGAATACAGAAAGAAAGAGAGAAGCGACAGGGCACCTTTGGTGGTCACATATAACCCACACCTAGAAGCCCTATGCAAGATCGCCAGGGAACTACAACCCATTCTCCAGGAAGATACAAGACTGACACAGGTCTTCCCTGAAACACACTTATAATCATACAGACAACCTTATAATCTCAAGAACAAGATGGCGAGAAGTAAAATATTCAACAATACAACTGAATGCGGGACAAGACCATGCCAGTATGCAAGATGCAAAACCTGCGCAATGCTCCACACAGCGGGCACAATACACATACCACACAGAAATCTGGAGTACAAAGTCAAAGGAAGGTTCAGCTGTTCCTCCAGCAATGTCAAGTACCTCATCATGTGCATGAAAAGCCCAAGGGGCTGCTACTACATAGGTGAGATGGGATAGGGGCTAAACAAGAGAATGAATCTGCACCGCCGCAGCATCACACGCGGAATAAGAGACAGTGCTGTCGTTTAACATTTCTCTGACTCTGGCCATAAAATGAATGACCTGAAGGTGGCCATACTCAAAGGTAATCTCTGAACACCGAAAAAGAGACAGTTGCACGAATACAAATTTATTAAACTATTTGGGAAACTCACCAGTGGCCTAAACCGAGACCGCAGCTTCATGAGCCACTGCATAGAGAACTCTCTTCCCACGAGTGCTAAGACCCATATCTATGACTACTGCCTTGTATGAATGAACACACACCTGCCTCTCACACATACAAAATGTACAATGTAATTCTATTCCTTTTATACCACTGTCACGGGAGACGCGCTTAATAACACATTTATATTTCGTGGGTCCTGATTGAGCAGAACAGGTTGAGCAAAATAAACTGAGATTTATTCCCTTGATAGGCAAACACACGACAACTGCAGAATAACTTAATAATTACACTCACGGGTAGAGAAATAGAGGATAATGTCCAGAAAGGTGCCCAAGCACCAGAAGATTGTCCTTTAAAATTTAGTCCTTTTGCAAATTGCCAAATAAATAGCCAGTCCAATCCTTCTGTGAATGTGCAAAGTCTTTTCTGGTTCTCTGGGATTTGCTGGAATCCCCAGGGCTAACGAAATCCTGAAGCAGGGCAAGTATCCTTGTTGCGATGTTTTTAACCCCTTGCGTTCTGGAATCGTAGCCGCTGTACTTAGGTCTTATCCGCTTGAAGAAATCAGGTAACAGCAACAGCAATAACACAGGAATCACACAGGAATGAGGGGTACAGGCCTTTTTAAGGACAAGGGCCTGTGAAGGGATACATTAGCCTCATCCCATTGGCAAGGAATTATCTTCCTCCTATCAGAACCTGCCAGGTCACATGGGCCAGTCCTACAGCCAGCTCAGGTATCTCTGAGCATGCTCAGTAAGCAGCTTGGTAGCACTGCTAAGTAAAAAGGGGCCACTCATTTCTGGGGACGCAAGTCTGGAGTTTGGGTCCCGAGGTGTGAAATATCCAGGAGGAGTAACAGGGTCTGCTACTCATAAACATCCTGATTAAGTGACACTTTACGAATCTGGGATCTTTCATCCCAACAGGGGGCTCCTGTATGCATAACATTTGGTCCTTACTGCCTTACAAAGGCAGGCAGACAAAAAAAATAGCATCCGGCCTGTACATTTTAAAACAGCAACAGAAAGGCACTTCACTGCAGGTAGAGATTAGCCTGAAAAATGGGGACAGCCATGCATATAGAATTAACCCCTTCATCCCCAACGCGAAATAGGGGTAGCCAGCTTAGCCCACTGCCTTTATTAATGCGCTGATTACCCCCATTTTCGCCACAACCACATAGTACCCACACACATGCACAGAAATGCAACACCCTCTTACATTTCAACACCTACCCAAACCATGTTATACACCCCCCTCTACATACACATTTTGTAAAGCGCTGTATACACTGTGGGTACTTTATAAATTAAGATTTACACACATACACACTTACTCTCACATCACAAACATTCAGGGACCATTTAACACCTTAAGTCATAAATTGCATACTGCACAGGGGGTGGGGGGGTTAGGTTTCACCCACAGAGATAACACTCCTAGCTTTCCTGTTTGAAAGAAAATGTCTTTGCTTAATCAATTGTAACATCACCCGAAAAAGAGATCACGTTTTTTTCAAAAGTTTGCACAAATAAAAGCATTTTGTTAGCCACAGAATGGTATCGACTATTTGTTTTTGATTATTAAGATCGGCTAACACAGTACAGATACCCCCCCACACACACACACACATTACTTGTGAGCACATTCACATGTCTTAGACAGGTCTGCAACCCTGCTTTTCGCCATTATCACCTAGCATACACGAAATAGGGGTAACCAGCTTAGCCCACTGCCTTTATTAATGCGCTGATTACCCCCATTTTCGCCACATCTCCCCCACTCAAAGCCCAAGGTTTGCCCTGGCCACCTCCTCTGGTGGTTGGGCTGACCTGAGGGTTTTTGAAGTCATTAGGTCTTGGGGATTGTCCTGCCGGGAGAGGCCATCAGCGTTCCCATGCTCACTGCCTTTCTTGTGCTGAATGGTGAAGTCACATTCTTGCAAGGCCAGGCTCCAGCGCAAGAGCTTGGCATTCTCTCCCGTCACCCTCTGCAACCAATTTAGGGGGTTATGGTCAGTGATAACAGTGAAGTGTCTGCCATAGAGATAAGGCTGTAACTTCTTGAGAGCCCATACTATGGCCAGACACTCCTTCTCAATAGTGGCATAGGCCACTTCTCTGGGCAGCAACTTGCGGCTCAGGTAAACCACGGGATGCTCACTACCCCCGTCCCCCACCTGGCTGAGCACCGCCCCAATACCGAAGTCTGAGGCATCCGTCTGCACCAGAAACTTTTTGGAATAATCTGGAGCGGCCAGTATAGGAGCGCTGGCTAGGGCAGTCTTCAAAGCCTGAAATGCATCTTCACAGGCAGGAGACCAGACTACCAGCGCAGACTGTCGCTTCTGGGTCAAGTCAGTCAGGGGTTTGGCAATGGCACTATACTGGGGAA
This sequence comes from Ascaphus truei, assembly GCF_040206685.1. NCBI lineage: Eukaryota > Metazoa > Chordata > Amphibia > Anura > Ascaphidae > Ascaphus > Ascaphus truei. The sequence continues at coordinate 358,429,391 of NC_134484.1, forward strand.
CAAACTTCCTGTAGTAGCCTGCGGTGCCTAGAAACGCCATGACCTGCTTCTTGGTTTTGGGAGTGGGCCACTGCACTACTGCCTCTACCTTAGCTGGTTCTGGCTTGAGGTGACCTCCACCCACCCTATGCCCTAGGTATAAGACTTCAGCCATCCCTACTAAGCACTTGGTGGGTTTTAAGGTGAGACCTGCCTCCCTAATCCTGGCTAGCACCGCAGCTACATGAATTAAGTGTGATTCCCAGGAGTTACTGAACACAGCAATATCATCCAGATAAGCCCTTGCAACCCCTTGCATGCCCTCTAGCAAACGATTGACCAGGCGTTGGAAGGTAGCCGGTGCATTCTTCATCCCAAATGGCATCACTAAGAACTCATAGAGGCCACTTGGGGTGATGAACGCCGACTTCTCCCTAGCCTCCTGGGTCAAAGGGATCTGCCAGTACCCTTTACTGAGATCCATAGTGGTCAGATACCTTGCCCCCGCGAGTTCATCCAGCAACTCATCCATGCGGGGCATGGGGTAGGCATCTGAAACCGTCCCTGCATTGAGCTGCCGGTAGTCCACACAGAACCGGGTGGTCCCATCCTTCTTAGGCACTAGGACTACCGGACAAGCCCAAGGGCTCTGAGATGGTACAATTACCCATAGGGCCAGCATCTCCTCCATCTCCCTCTCTATACTGCCCTTCACCTCTGCTGACACTCTATAAGCGTGCTTATGCAGAGGTCTCAGATCCCCTGTAAGCACTGGGTGCTCAGTGATGTGTGTCCTCCCTGGCTTGTCCGTGAACAGAGCCCTATACTGCTCTAGCATAGCCCTGGCATCTGCCCTCTGCCTGACACTCAGCTGAGACCCTATCTCAACCTGCTCTACGGTACCCTCCTGCCTAGCTTCCCCTAGGAGATCTGGCAGAGCTATGTCCTCCTTGAGCATATGGATGTGATCGACTTTGGTCCTCCCTGTCTCCCTAACCCTGGCTAGCACTGCTGCTACCTGTCCTGGAGACAAACCACAGATCTGCATGAAGCGAAATATCCTCTCCCTGTATGTCCCCACATACCTCTGCACTCTCTCTGGTGCCCTCTTGACCAGGCAGTGGGAGGTAGCCAGAGCATTCCTCATCCTGAATGGCACCCTGAAAAACTCACAGAGGCCATTCTGAAGGCTGAAGACTGACTCCCCCTTTGCCTTCCTCTCTACCCTGTCTGCCACCTCTGCTGATACTCCATAGGTATTCTTATGCAGAGGATGCAGATCCCCTGGGAGCACAGGCTCATCTGTACTATGTGCCCTGCCCAGCTTGTCTGAGAACAGGACCCTAGGCTGCTCTACCCTAGCCCCAGCTTCTGCCCCTGCCTGCCTACCTCCCAGGGCCCCTAGCTCAACTAGGACCCCCCTAGGAAACCCTATCCTACCTAAGAGGCCTGGCACTGCCTGGGCTACTTCCTGAAACATGTTCCCCATTCCTGGTAACAGGTTCAGGAGCATCTGCACATAATCACCCGCTTTACCCTCTGGCTGGCAGGCGTCCCAGGGATGGCCAAAGTCTGCCACTGCCCCTGCGGCCTCCGGCCAGAAGTAAGGCTGCAACAGCTGGGTTCTCATGTGAGTGACCCCCTGATGCCCCACTAGTGGACTGGGGAAGGCTACCTGCAACACTTGCTGCCGACCCTCCCTGGGTCCCACTAACAGTCTTCTACCTGTCCAGCCCCTGGCTAACCCGGTAGAACCTGGCTCCCTACCCCAGAGCCCGTGGTGCCACAGCCTGTGGTCTGACCCCCCGCTTTCCCAGGACTCGGACGCCCGCAGTCCCATACCTTCTAAGCTGGGGTCAGCTTTCACCGCATCCCTATCTGCTGTCCCTAATTCTAACCCCCCACCCTTAGTCTCTAAGTCAGGGGTAACAGGAACAGGTAAAGGGAACAGTAAGTCAGTCACTGGTCGCGACTCAGTAGTCTGGCTTACCTGTCTGGTCTCCGCAGAGGCCACTGGAACCGTTGGTCCCAAATGCAGGGGGACAGAGGTTGATTCTGCTGTGATTCCTGATGACAGGCTCTTAGGAATCGCCGCAACAGCAGGCAATTCCCCAGCAACCACACAGATCACAGGCTCCAGGTTATTGCTAAGGCGCACCTCAGCAGTTTCCCTGGACAAAACCCCCACCTCCCTCATGCCATGATTGGCACCCCCATCCAAAATGATCTGGGCACCCTGTAAGGACCGCAGCCCTCCATCAGGCATGGTTCTTTGCATCCCGGTGCCCGGGAGCAAATCTTCTGGCTGCACCAGAATAACAGCAGCACCCAAATCTGGCAAGCTCCCTGCTTGCCGGTCACCAAAGGTAACCCTCCGTGGGTGCCTGCTCAGGACATCAGCAGGCTGCATCTCGACTGATGCACTTGGACATCCTCTGCTCACTGCTGCTGGCTCCAAGGTGACAAAAGCAGCATCTGCCTGGGACATCCCTCTTGGTCGTGGCTCCATGGCTGTGCTCTGTTCCTCTGTGTGGGCCAGCTCAAGCTGGGTTACTGGCCCTGCAGCTTGTGAACGTTGCCCCTGATGGGGTCCCCCAGACCGCTCACGGTCCGGGCAATGTGGCCGGATGTGGCCCACCTTGTGGCAATGATAGCAAAGTCTCTCAAGCTTGAACTCCCCAGTATAGGGCGTGTCGCTGCCCACTGTATGTTTGGGAGTCCGCTGAGGTGCAGACAGGTCCCCTCTAGCTGGAATGGCTGCCTCTCTGGGGACTGCTGCGTTGCTCACCAAGGCTCTGCTGGTTACATATTCATTTGCTGGCTCTGCTGCGTCCACAGCAGTTACTCTGGGAACGTCCTGTTCCCCGCTGACAAGGTGGGAGTGAGGGGGCCTTCCAAGCGCTGTCGACAGGAGCTCGAGTCGCTGTTCATAGCTAAGCCCTTCTCCCCAGGCGGTGAGGAGTGCAATGAGTCCAGAGGTAGCAAGTCCAGTCGCCGCAGCGACTGATCCACCTGCTGCACCCCCTGGCACAACGCCACTCTCTTCCAGGCGATCACTGACATCCTTCCCTGTCCTTGCAGCCCCGGAGCTGGAGAGATCTCTTGCACTCCGGGCTGAGTACTGTCTGCTGGCCGGGCCATCCTGTCCTCATATTCTTCTAAGTCCTCCTCCAGCTGACTCTTGGAACGACCGTCTGTCGTGAACCCGTATCCCACACATCTCTCCACTATCTGCGCCCGGTTCCAGGTACAAAACCTTCCTGAGCGTGGACTCATGGTGCCACTGGGGTATAGGTCCAGAGACCAGTGAATTATCTCGTGCTTCTTTGGAAGTGTGTGTAAGTTGCCACTTGTCTGAGGAGCTTGCAATCTACAAGGTCCTCACTATATTACAGAACACTGCAATATAGGCTCAATCAGTATCCCACTGCTGCCACCAGTTTTAAAACGCTTGTCACGGGAGACGCGCTTAATAACACATTTATATTTCGTGGGTCCTGATTGAGCAGAACAGGTTGAGCAAAATAAACTGAGATTTATTCCCTTGATAGGCAAACACACGACAACTGCAGAATAACTTAATAATTACACTCACGGGTAGAGAAATAAGAGGATAATGTCCAGAAAGGTGCCCAAGCACCAGAAGATTGTCCTTTAAAATTTAGTCCTTTTGCAAATTGCCAAATAAATAGCCAGTCCAATCCTTCTGTGAATGTGCAAAGTCTTTTCTGGTTCTCTGGGATTTGCTGGAATCCCCAGGGCTAACGAAATCCTGAAGCAGGGCAAGTATCCTTGTTGCGATGTTTTTAACCCCTTGCGTTCTGGAATCGTAGCCGCTGTACTTAGGTCTTATCCACTTGAAGAAATCAGGTAACAGCAACAGCAATAACACAGGAATCACACAGGAATGAGGGGTACAGGCCTTTTTAAGGACAAGGGCCTGTGAAGGGATACATTAGCCTCATCCCATTGGCAAGGAATTATCTTCCTCCTATCAGAACCTGCCAGGTCACATGGGCCAGTCCTACAGCCAGCTCAGGTATCTCTGAGCATGCTCAGTAAGCAGCTTGGTAGCACTGCTAAGTAAAAAGGGGCCATTCATTTCTGGGGACGCAAGTCTGGAGTTTGGGTCCCGAGGTGTGAAATATCCAGGAGGAGTAACAGGGTCTGCTACTCATAAACATCCTGATTAAGTGACACTTTACGAATCTGGGATCTTTCATCCCAACAGGGGGCTCCTGTATGCATAACATTTGGTCCTTACTGCCTTACAAAGGCAGGCAGACAAAAAAAATAGCATCCGGCCTGTACATTTTAAAACAGCAACAGAAAGGCACTTCACTGCAGGTAGAGATTAGCCTGAAAAATGGGGACAGCCATGCATATAGAATTAACCCCTTCATCCCCAACGCGAAATAGGGGTAGCCAGCTTAGCCCACTGCCTTTATTAATGCGCTGATTACCCCCATTTTCGCCACAACCACATAGTACCCACACACATGCACAGAAATGCAACACCCTCTTACATTTCAACACCTACCCAAACCATGTTATACACCCCCCTCTACATACACATTTTGTAAAGCGCTGTATACACTGTGGGTACTTTATAAATTAAGATTTACACACATACACACTTACTCTCACATCACAAACATTCAGGGACCATTTAACACCTTAAGTCATAAATTGCATACTGCACAGGGGGTGGGGGGGTTAGGTTTCACCCACAGAGATAACACTCCTAGCTTTCCTGTTTGAAAGAAAATGTCTTTGCTTAATCAATTGTAACATCACCCGAAAAAGAGATCACGTTTTTTTCAAAAGTTTGCACAAATAAAAGCATTTTGTTAGCCACAGAATGGTATCGACTATTTGTTTTTGATTATTAAGATCGGCTAACACAGTACAGATACCCCCCCACACACACACACACATTACTTGTGAGCACATTCACATGTCTTAGACAGGTCTGCAACCCTGCTTTTCGCCATTATCACCTAGCATACACTGCTTCCATTCCAGCAAGGGATTCTGGGAAATTACAAGCAAATGAGCACACAGTGCCACCTTTTATCTTGCAGCTATTATTACATGGAACCCTTAAGCCAATGCTTGCTATTTTAAACACAGCTTTTAAACATAGCCTGTGATGAGATGCAAAGCCAGTGAACCCATTCACAGACTGACTGTTTCGACCTTGTGTGTCTCAGTGTGAGGTTGGTTGTTCTGGCTTTGCAATTTAAGACTCTGGTAGGTCTTCACCACACATTATTTAGGTTATGATGGGTGAAAAGGTGACTAAACACCCTCCACCGTATATCATATAAAAATATTACTTGTGAGCACATTCACGTCTTAGACATGTCTGCAACCCTGCTTTTTGCCATTATCACCTAGCGTACCGTGCGCTTCCATTTTCTTTTTGAAGTTTTTCATTTTCACATATTCTGCTTCCAGTGCCTGGTGTAAACCAGATATCTGTTCCTTGTAGGCTGCTCCCCTAGTTTTCCAAACTCTACTTTTAGGTTTTGCTGCAAGTTCAATTCATCAGCGAGAGACCTCTGTTTCTTGAGCGCTTCCTGCAGTTCTCTTCTTATGTTTTTTACCTCTTCCCGGTGCTCACTGAGTTTGCATCGCTGTCTCCATCATATTTTGGAGCTCTGACGATTTCGGCGCTAGGGTCGCAACAGCTCCAGTTTTCCACACCTCTTTCTCCTGGGCGTACTGACTTTTGGGGATGGAGCATCCTCTCTGCTCCTCCAGCTCCTGCTCCAGTTTCTGGACCGCCTCCTGCTCCCTCTCATACAGAGTTACCTGGCCTCTAAGCTCCTCCTCCAGCAATGCTCTGGTTATGCTCAGTGTGGCCTTCAGCGCCTCGTGCGGCTCTGTGGCAACAAACTGGGTACTCAGACGCTCCTGTAGCATTTGCTGCTTTTCCTCGGCATCTGGATACAGGATGGCGGTCAGCGCAAGGTGTTAATCTCAAAAAATAAAAGAGACAGTGATATACACAGGTGATTAGTGCATATATTGATAGACACAATATGTTCGCATGGGGAGGGAAGGAGGAGGGGAAGGGGGGGGGTTAGGAGGGATGACTAGTGATGGATGAATCAAATAAAATAAAATAACAATGACTCACACGGCCTAGTGTGAGACCCTTCCCTCAGAGGAGGGTGATGGAAAGAGCAGCTGAATAAGTATTAACAGCAGTGAGATGAGTATATAAATATGTAACGGGTATTCCCCCCCCAATCGCAGATTGTACTGTGGAGGTGTAGGAACATATAACGTTACTCGGGTGTGTGTGGTGCGTTACCTGTTGGCTCACAGGAGGGCTGAGCTTCCGCAGCAAGGGGAACCTGGGACAATTACAATACTATGGACAACCACTTACAATAGGTTGGATCCCACCCAGTGTCCAAAGAACCCCACCCAATGTCCCGCACTCTTGCAGAGAGTCAATGGGTGACTGCTCAGTCACTATTAAGCTAAGGGCCCGGTGGTGCACTTAGAACTGTAGATACCTGCCGAGCACTCCAGTGCTCGGATCAGCAACGCTTCACAAAGGGTCAGACGCGTGATGAATCCGTCTGATCCTATCCTGGCGATATTCTCTGTGACCCCAACGTGGGTCCGAACTCCGTCACTGGAACCGCAGCATCCGCCGAGTCCCTAACTGACGGTATAGCAACGTGACACACACTGCACTATAGGCCGTCCCTATAACACAGCATCCTTAAGTGGCTTAAGGGTCAATCTCCAAGGGCATTCGGGGTTGCCTATCCTATATAGGTAGGTCTTGTACCCACCCTACTCATAATACGGGCCCTGGGCCATGGCTCCCCGGATTGGTTACCGCTATGAACCCCCCCAGTTGCCTCGTACTACGCGCAACGCCGGCCTGGGCAATGGCTCCCCGGATTGGTTACCGCTATGAACCCCCCCAGCGCCTCGCCACTCGCAACACGGGACCTGGGCAATGGCTCCCCGGACTGGTTACCGCTATGAACCCCCCAGCTGTCTCGTGCCACTAATTCACTGAAAGCCTGCCGCAATGCGTCTGCAGACTAACCTCAGCCCCCTTTATCCCTGGCTATTCCCCAGCTCTGACTACCATGAGTGACAGGGTCCCTCTCTGAGACTATCCCTGGCAACACTCACTAACCTGGGGGAATAAGGGCTAACTTGGACCTTAGGGCCGCTGGCCTAGTGCAGGGAGTCCCCGGCTCCTGCACCCTACCTCCTTCCTTGGGCTCCTGACTCTGACTGACTCGCAGGCTCTCTGCCCGCGAAATGTATCCACTTGCTCTCCTGACCATCCTGAAGCCCTATTGGCTCCTATGAGGCACCTGGTGCCTTCCTCGCTAAGCACTATGGGAATTGTAGTCCCTGGGCGCCTGCAATAACATTGGGGCCACGTGCGGGCCTTTCCTACACCTACACTAACCCCTAATGGCCGCCGCAACCTCTCCCTGTCTATCCCTACTCTCGCGCGACCCTCTAAAGGCTGGCTGTATTCCCTACCTACTTCTGCGCATGCGCGACTCTCCTGGCCTGTTCCTGCCCTCGCGCGACTCTGCCCTGAATCTGGGGCTCTAACTGCGCATGCGCGACCACTGCGCATGCGCGAACTAAGGGGCAATGGCGGCGCCCTGGCCGCCCGGCTCCGGGAGCGCCGGTAGCCCTGCGACGCGCGTGCGGCCTTAGCAACCGGCCGCACGCGTCCCCAGCAACCCCCGAGCCGGGACCTGACTGCTCTCACCTGTTCGATCACCGCGCGGGGCCGCCATTGGCCTCGGCGGCGCCCGCGATCGAACACCAAATGAGGGGGGTGCTGCTCAGCAGGGGAGACATGGCTACATCCTCCCCCTGGTGAAAAACCCAACGCCCTCGCTTGGGGAATGACATAACATGGCACAATTTTACACAATGAACACATCACACCCCATAATACCCGAGGCCAGCTGAGTATCAGCTGCTTGCTGAGACCATTTGTGGGGTGCCCCTTACTGATCAGATGGGGGTACCTCACTGTTGCGTCCGTGAGCCTCCCCGGAGTGAATCTCGCTGAAAGCACACTCTGGAGTAACAGTCACTGGTTCAGTGCTACTTCCTCCCCCTGGTGGAAGGAATAGCACATTGTCCTTCAAACCGGCCTTTACCTGGTCGTCCATGGCCTGGAAGCAGCAGGCCAGACGGCCAGGACCTTTCCCTCGGTCCACTACTTGACGAATGGGCCGCTTCTTCTTGGGCGCAAAGGGGGCAACTTCTACTAGATCCTTTTCCACACAGACCTTGTCCCTACGTACGTGCGCAGCTTCCCTTGAGAAGCAAGAATCGGACACTGTCTCTTTACTCAAAGTCTCTGATTCACCTGGCAGGGGGTAAAGGGTAGATACTTTACCACTGCGGTGATTCACGGTGGCCAACAGGTCCTCGGGGACACTGTCAGTTCCCACCTCGGCTGTCTCGGGACCGGCCCCCTGTACTACTGGGGCAGTCCACTTACTGTCCTTAAACTCGGGAGCGTTGGATCCCAGTCCTGGGACCATTTGGGTTGGAGCGCACGGGCTCTCACTCAGATCAGGAACCGTAACTCTGGCCTGTTGCACGGCCACCTCCATCGGAGCCTGTGGGGAGCAAGGGGGTTCCTTACCACTCTGCTGGCTTGCGATGGGTTTCTCTTCTTCTGGAACGATAGGCAGTGGGTACTGGTCCACTCGCACTGCGGGACAGCTATCTTCTAGGGGGGACACCTCCGCCAGGACGCGATGTCGAGTGGAGCCATTCGCCCAGGTGTCCAGACTTAAGAAGCTATCGTGCTCCGCGGTCACCTGGAGGCTCACACCCAACACCCCTGGGGCAGTCAACTCACCCTTGTCGTCGTCAACAGGTACTGATCCCAAGCCTGGGACCGAAGATACCTCTTTAGGCCAGACTGACCGTGGTAGGGCACACGGGCCCATATCAGGATTCACTGTCACTGAGATAGTTGGCTTGATGACTTCACTAGAGTGGTCCGCCGGCCGGCACATCACCACGAGCAGTTGGTCGCTGGAATCAAAAGAATATGGGGGTATAGACACCTTACCCTGTGATTCCACTGTCTCCTCTGTAACATCGCTGGGGTGGTTCGCCGGTAGGCGCATCGCCACCGATGTGTCACTCGGTTCCATAGCTAGCTGGGCAGGTGATTCCTGCTCGGGAACCGGATCTAGAATGTTCACGAGGGCACATGGGCCCTCCAAAACCTCCGCTCTTGAGGTAGGTATATTAGCAGCATTGACCGGCTCAGTAGAGGGGTTCATCGCATCTTCCTCGGTGGGTTCCGTAGGCCGCAGCATCATGGGCTGCAGGAACTGTGCTCCACAGCAAGCACTCTTGGGTCCCCAAGTCAATTTTCCACCTGGGAAGTCACACTGAGTACAAACACATTGTATGCACACCTCTTTGTCCACCCTTACCACCTGCTTGTCTATTGGTGGCCTACAGGGGTTAAAGTCCATACCACCAGACAAATTGAAGTCCTTTTGCAAACATGGGCACAAAAGAAAAGACAAGCTCCCTCCTTTTCTACGCCATACTCCATACAGCTGCGGGTGTGTTTCTCTGCATCCCGTACTTTCCTTAGGGGGAACAGAAATTGCTGATAGCTGTTCACTGTGCTCACTCACATGGCGGGGGCGGGGCTCTGGTTTTCCCGCCAACCCCGGACAGATTTCTGCAACCTTTTTCTGAGCAGCCTGGCAGTCAGAAGCACATGTGCCATTTTGAGTGGCCGGGAGCCGCCATTTTAGCTGTGACTCACTGTTAGCATTCCCTGCTGCAGGAGCATCCATTTTGACTACAGTCCTGTTAACTACACTGCAGCTTTTTGCATAGATCATGAGACAGTCCCCTGCGGAAGACTCGGGTAGTGTTAATACATGGGGAACAGTCTCTAGGCATATGTCATGCGTGGTAAACAAGAGATAGGTAATCCCCCGGCCATCAGTATCCAGCCTATAGTCTGTCACCCGGGCAGTGGCCAATTCCGGGCAAGTTCTTACTTGTGCGCACATTGTGGACAAGGCCGTATCATGGGATACTCCGGCCACTACAAACACGCGCATTGGGGATAATTGCCGCGCTAAGGCCCAGTCATCGACGTCTTGCTGTGACGGCACCGACATGATGAAAATATGTATCGGACAATTTAGAAAAAAATGGAACAGGGCACCCCAGGTCGATCTCAGCAGCGCCTCCAAATGTAACGGGTATTCCCCCCCCCAATCGCAGATTGTACTGTGGAGGTGTAGGAACATATAACGTTACTCGGGTGTGTGTGGTGCGTTACCTGTTGGCTCACAGGAGGACTGAGCTTCCGCAGCAAGGGGAACCTGGGGCAATTACAATACTATGGACAACCACTTACAATAGGTGCAGCGCCTCCACCTGCGATGGCTCCCCGCAGAGGGGGAGTGGATCCTCGCAGGACAAACACAATGATCACATACACAATGGAGTATAATAACTAGCGAATTTACTAACATGTAATACGGCACATCACATTCATAACATAACCTGTGTCCCTCTCAGGAGGAGACACTAACCGTGACGTCTCGCAGGACGATTCCCCAACACTAGGTGATCCCACCCAGTGTCCAAAGAACCCCACCCAATGTCCCGCACTCTTGCAGAGAGTCAATGGGTGACTGCTCAGTCACTATTAAGCTAAGGGCCCGGTGGTGCACTTAGAACTGTAGATACCTGCCGAGCACTCCAGTGCTCGGATCAGCAACGCTTCACAAAGGGTCAGACGCGTGATGAATCCGTCTGATCCTATCCTGGCGATATTCTCTGTGACCCCAACGTGGGTCCGAACTCCGTCACTGGAACCGCAGCATCCGCCGAGTCCCTAACTGACGGTATAGCAACGTGACACACACTGCACTATAGGCCGTCCCTATAACACAGCATCCTTAAGTGGCTTAAGGGTCAATCTCCTAGGGCATTCGGGGTTGCCTATCCTATATAGGTAGGTCTTGTACCCACCCTACTCATAATACGGGCCCTGGGCCATGGCTCCCCGGATTGGTTACCGCTATGAACCCCCCCAGTTGCCTCGTACTACGCGCAACGCCGGCCTGGGCAATGGCTCCCCGGATTGGTTACCGCTATGAACCCCCCCAGCGCCTCGCCACTCGCAACACGGGACCTGGGCAATGGCTCCCCGGACTGGTTACCGCTATGAACCCCCCAGCTGTCTCGTGCCACTAATTCACCGAAAGCCTGCCGCAATGCGTCTGCAGACTAACCTCAGCCCCGTTTATCCCTGGCTATTCCCCAGTTCTGACTACCATGAGTGACAGGGTCCCTCTCTGAGACTATCCCTGGCAACACTCACTAACCTGGGGGAATAAGGGCTAACTTGGACCTTAGGGCCGCTGGCCTAGTGCAGGGAGTCCCCGGCTCCTGCACCCTACCTCCTTCCTTGGGCTCCTGACTCTGACTGACTCGCAGGCTCTCTGCCCGCGAAATGTATCCACTTGCTCTCCTGACCGTCCTGCAGCCCTATTGGCTCCTATGAGGCACCTGGTGCCTCCCTCGCTAAGCACTATGGGAATTGTAGTCCCTGGGCACCTGCAATAACATTGGGGCCGCGTGCGGGCCTTTCCTACACCTACACTAACCCCTAATGGCTGCCGCAACCTCTCCCTGTCTATCCCTACTCTCGCGCGACCCTCTAAAGGCTGGCTGTATTCCCTACCTACTTCTGCGCATGCGCGACTCTCCTGGCCTGTTCCTGCCCTCGCGCGAACTAAGGGGCAATGGCGGCGCCCTGGCCGCCCGGCTCCGGGAGCGCCGGGAGCCCTGCGATGCGCGTGCGGCCTTAGCAACCGGCCGCACGCGTCCCCAGCAACCCCCGAGCCGGGACCTGACTGCTCTCACCTGTTCGATCACCGCGCGGGGCCGCCATTGGCCTCGGCGGCGCCCGCGATCGAACACTAAATGAGGGGGGTGCTGCTCAGCAGGGGAGACCTGGCTACAAATATATAAGCACAACTCACACGGCCTTGTGTGAGCCCCTTCCCTCAGAGTGATAATCAGAGTGGTGTCAATCTGTTTAGGGGATGGTGGGTGATCAGGCATGTCGCATCAATATTACCCCACAATGGGTGTAGCGTGCGGATGGCTCCTCTCCCAGATGCCCAAATACAGGAAATGGACAGAGCCTGGATTAGCAATAATCAAAGAATTTATTCATCAATAACACATAAAAAAACTTGGAGCACCCACACAGAAATAAAAGCCCAGTGACAGCCGCAGGTAGATCCAGTTGATCCACTCCTTCCCGGTGGACTCCCGCGGACTTATTGGGTCTATCAATATATGCACTAATCACCTGTGTATATCACTGTCTCTTTTATTGTTTGAGATTAACACCTTGCGCTGACCGCCATCCTGTATCCACTGCCACTGTGGGAAGATTCTGGGTTCCATCTTCTTTCTGGTCAAGCTGCAGAACTGTGACAAGGGCTAGTATATATATACTTTTTTTGGTCTTCACACTAGCCCACCGGTGTTGTACTTTCACACGCTACACAAGGTAGGGAACGCCCCAGCTTTTGTTTTTGTTCCATTTCCTCGGCATCTGCCTGATTCTCCTTGGCCTTCTGCAGACTCACACGCAGATCTTTCAGCTGGCTCTGCAGCTTCTGTTCTGCTTGCGTGCACTGCTCCAAGGAGACACTTTCTCCTTGCAGTACTCTCTGTATTCTGAAGTGCTTGCTGCACTTTTTGCTTTTCCAGGGCCAATTGTTTCTTTACCTTTTCTGCTTGGTGAAGGTTCTCATCTCCTTCACTGACCTAGTTAGTTAAATCTGAAACCTTCTCTTGTAGGTTTTTCTTCTCTTCTCTTACAGTCTCTAGAGTTTGCCTGACTGTAGAGGGAGAGAGGGGGTGGCCCGGTATTAAAGGGGTTACACCCCATTTGGCCATCCCCTGACCTCACCAGGGAGACAAGGGATTAACTGGGCTGAGGTCCAGAACTGTGATTTAACCCCTGTTATGACATGTAAATGTGTATTCCCCTGTTCCCCTGTTTTATTGTAACATCTGGTTTAATCAGTGTCTGCATCACACACACACTAGGATTCATCCGGGAGCACAAGGGTTAATAGTTGTTTAGTGATTATAGCCCTTTGTGTAATTTTCCCGCCTTTTCAGGCACCATTTTGCAGGCTCCCATAGGCCGCCATTGGGGCTCCATGTGTTTCAATGGCGAATCTTGCTGTTGAGTCCTGTTTCCTGAGAAGAACAGCAGATGGCGTCCGAGAGGGAGAGCGGCGGTTTCCCATTGTAAGTCAATGGGCCCATTGACTTCAATGGAGAATCCTCGAAAGAGCTTTCCAGGAACGAGTTGGCTGCCGTCCAAACCACTTAACCGCAAAGCGGATACATTTTCAATAGGAGAGCTTTGATCACTTAACAAGTGAAGTTCAACGACAAGTGGCGTGGGAATAAACAGTTCTAGAGCACCTAGAAATAAAATTCTTTCTGCCCTTAGTTCCTAGACCTCCCCCCACTCGACCACAACCGGGTCCCCGTATCCTGGACCCCCGATAAGGGTCGAACCGAGAAGAGCGGGCCGCACCATAGGTTCCAATGGTGGCGGCAGAAACGGCTCAGGAAAACGGCTAAGTGTCAAAAGCTGAAATTTGGTAATCCATAGCTCCAGTTCCGGAGGGCCCAGGGGATCAGGGTTTGGGGTATCTGTAGCCACTGCTCCGGCATCGCTGCAGAACCATCCTTGACCCTCTTGGACCAAACCGACGGAGTATGGACCCCCTTGAAAGTTCGGGACTTTTCCCATAGACTCCAATGGCGGCCAATCCCCATTGACCGGCTATGGCGGAAAACCCCCATTGACTTCAACGGCGGCGTCGCCCCATTGAAAGTCTATGGCGGCGGATTCCCATAGTCGCCAACGGCGGCGGTTTGCCATTGAAAGTCTATGGCGGCAGTGCCCGTTGTTTTCAATGGGGATTTAGTGAAAAACCGTGATTTAATTTACAGCAGAGATTTTTGTATTAAAATGTGAAACAGTTTTAAGTGTATTTGTGTATCTCCAGTTCCGAAGGTCGTAGCAAGTCGCAAATTGGACCATAGGGTGTCCCAGTTCCGGCATTGAGAACTGGGAAGTTTGGACCTGCTGGACCCAAAGGAACCAGATATTTTAATATGTTTATGTTTTATCTTTCATACTGTGTTCCAAGGTATGGGTAAAACCCAGAGGAAATTCCTTTGCATACCAGGGTAGCATATGGCCAGAAAGGCGACCCAATGTCTAAGACTTAAGTATGGTTCAAAGGATTTTGTCACCTCCACTGTTTGCATGAGGGCGGAGATTACTCAAACCAGAGCAGTCTTCAAGTGTTCCAGTTCACACCTCACAACAAAGAATATCCTGCCAGGACCCCAAACTGGTAGACTAGCTGGCATTCCTGATGCAGAGGAGGGGTTACAGAAATGAGACCCCAGAGCTCTACTGCGCATGTACCAGCTAGCAGGGGGGCATGTGTCAAAATGTGTTCCCACGTTAATGAGTGGCTAGAGTTAATTGAAAACCAATCCACTGTACTCAATGTTAAGGATAGGGCACAAAAGGTTTATAAACTGTTGTCCACCCTTTATCCTTTGTCTTCTGATATCATCTGATTGTTACCTGATTGCGAGAGAATTGCTATGCTTCATACTTCTCATTCGCCATCCCAAAAGTAAGTGTACTTCTTGTCTGTTACTGTATTATTCGTGTGTTCACCTATCCAAAGGAATAAATATACTTTATTATATCTAAGCCTCGTTCAGTTCAACCCAGTGATTTGTGTAACCTTAATACCTGTGACAGGTTATCGTCACACTGACCTCTTCAATGGCGTAATCATATACATGCAGGCATGCATTGAGATGGTGAATCTCCTTCTGAGAGACTTACAATTCAGCCTTTGCCTCTTCATCCCTGATGGCAGCAGCTGCATTTGACCACTCAAGGTTAGTTCTCATGTCCTGTAACTTGCTCCTTAAGTGACGCTTTGTCTTCTCCAAAGTAACACACTTAGCAATCGCTGCGGACAGACCCCTCGGTAGCTCAGTCTTAACTTCTTGCTCTTTAACCAACTGTTCGTGGAGGAGATCATAGTCATGCTTGGCATCTCGCAATGCATCTTTAACTAGGCTCAAGGAATCATCAACTTTTTTCTCATCTTTTTCCTTTGCTGTCTCCTTTTGAATCCACGTCTTCATAACTGGATATTCCGCCATTCCCAGGAGAATTACGCCAGTCCCTATAGGCTGCAGAACATCTTGGCTCCCTTCGGAATGACAATTTCCTGACATCATAGGCTTATCGTTAACTGTTTCTGTAACTTACGCTTTTATGCTGAAGTACCTTCACCCGAGATTTCCTGTTGATGACCTCGGCTTGTTTCCTCGACCACCGCTCCTGTGCCGCCTGCCTTGACCCCTGCCTGGATAACGTTAACCCTACTTTCTCCAATCCTGACCTGGCTATGTCTGACTATGGAATCCGCACTCCGGACCTGACTCCGTGGCCTAAGGTCGGTGCTTATACATCCCCACCTCAGCCCCGCGGTCCGGTACCAGTTTGTGGCAAGCACATACGTTACAACAAGCTCCTTACCCCTACCACAGGCAGCACTTATCACCTGAGATCAGACTCCAAAAGACTGTTCATGGTCCCAAGGCTCAACAAAGTATCCGGCCGTTCCTCCTTCTCTTACCGTGCACCCCAAAACTGGAACAACCTACCAGAGACTCTCACATCCACCACCAGTTTAAGTTCTTTCAAATCTAAGGCTGTCTCACATTTTAATCTGGTCTGTAACTGTCTCATACGCCCATAATATATATTTTCTTTAACTGTGCATGCAATGTCTTTTATATAATGTATACCCTGTTCATTTATGTAACTGTATTTGTAACCATGTATTATTTGTCTTAACTCTGTGCCCAGGACACACTTGAAAACGAGAGGTAACTCTCTATGTATTACTTCCTGGTAAAATATTTTATAAATAATAAATAAATAAATGCTACCCTGCCAATGGGGGTGGGGGGGAAATATGTGTTTTATACATCTAAAGCAGTCACATGACCCCCCCCCCCCCTGCCCCAATAAATCAGCTTGTTCCAGTTGGTCAATTAGCAGCACACAATTAACGGGGGGAAATAACCACCTTTTGATATACAAACATACCAAAAGAGATCAATAGTACAAGCTGGGAGGGTAATTCTTTTAAAACAGGACTTGCAGATCAGGGACATACCAAAAGAGATCAATAGTACAAGCCGGGAGTGTAATTCTTTTAAAACAGGACTTGCAGATCAGGGACATACCAAGAGAGATCAATAGTACAAGCCGGGAGGGTAATTCTTTTAAAACAGGACTTGCAGATCAGGGACATACCAAGAGAGATCAATAGTACAAGCCGGGAGGGTAATTCTTTTAAAACAGGACTTGCAGATCAGGGACATACCAAGAGAGATCAATAGTATAAGCCAGGAGGGTAATTCTTTTAAAACAGGACTTGCAGATCAGGGACATACCAAGAGATACCAATTGGTACTAATACTGGAATAGTTTGTCTATTAGTATGTTCTATTATTTTTTTTTCTCCTTTCTCATACATTACGTATGTTTTTAGTACATTGTACTTTTAATTAAAGTTTAATCATTGTAATATTTTTTTTATATATAAATATTTAACACACACACACACACACACACACACACACACACACACACACACACACACACACACACACACACACACACACACACACACACACACACACACACACACAAGAAACAATTATCTTCATCATCAAATATTTACAGTCTATGCCAGCGCACCAGAGACTTAAGGGAATTAACCCCATACTTTACTGTCTCGTTAAATGCTAATCCTCTGAAGCAGCAGTAAAACGCGTTTGTCACTATGGATAGGTTTGTCCCAGCCGGCTTCCTGTACCAGGATGATGTCACGGGGTCATGTGATCGGGGCCAGACCGGAGCTGTCGGCAGCACAGACAGGAACCTGACAGCAGACAGGTTGGGGGGAGAGACAGGAGCAGAGAGGCTGAGACCAGCACCTGATATGGTTCTAACGGCACCGCGGCTGTGAGTGAGTCTCACTATTTCCGTTTACTCGTCAAGTGTTGCGCTTTTCTTGAGCAGTGTGTGCGGAGAGCTCAGTGCTGGGCCGGGGAGACAGGCTGCCCCCGGGGGATAGAGCTCAGTGCTGGGCCGGGGAGAGAGGCTGCCCCCCGGGGGGTAGAGCTCAGTGCTGGGCCGGGGAGACAGGCTGCCATGGGGGAGAGGTCAGAGCTTAGCAGGAGCAGGAAGAGGGCTTCCCCCTAGCTCATCACGCAGGATAACCCTGATTTAACGTGAGCTCTTTATAGTTGGTGAAAAGAAAGGGGTTGACACTGGAGCACAGGATATTTGTCGGTGGGTGTGCTGAATGTGCGATATCAGTAACATGCATACATTTCCATAATGTGAATGTATAAACCCTGCACCCCTACTTCCAGTGCCCATGGTTTGACACAATTCTCCTGGCTTCCTGGTGCAAAGAGCCTCGAATTCCCAGAGATAGCAGGAAAGTGTTTGTGTAGGAAATTAATCTACAAAGCAAGTGAGCCAAGCAGAGAGGTGTTGCAGTTGCAAGTTTGTATGTTTTAATTTATGTAGAGCCAGCAACGTACGTACCACTTTGGAGAATTAACTACTGTGTAGGAAACAGGTAATTCCAATACATTAAGTGTAAATGCAAACAAACACAAAAGCATTTGATAGCAAAGGGAATCGCTGTGAAAACCGACAAAATTCACTGCTGTTTCAAAAACCAGATACTGTTTAAGTGATAACTCGATCAATAATCCTGTCCCTGCAGTTACTATTTCAAATATGTTAACCCTAATTTGTCACAAATGCATGTTCTTTATATCATATATCATTTTATCTTGATGTTTTAGGCTTAAAATGTCAAAATGTACATATATCTCCCAATGTAAGTGTGATGTTTGGAGACTTGCCTCGCCATTCAGAGTCAGTGCGGGGCATACTCGTAGTGCCCAGATCCAGTGTTAACTGCTGTTTACTTGTGTGATCTAAGCAGAGAAGTGTGTTGTAGAGGAGGTGCACTGCTCCTTCTTATTGAAGGAAAAATAACATGACCGTGATCACTGGAATTATACATCCATAGTCTCCCTCATGATCAGGGAGAATCTTATATTTAGCGAGTTGGTCAGTTTTCCATTTTCTGCCTGATAAAAATCCTCTCCCCAAAGCATGTCCAAGGAAGATTTTTGATCTTCTGGAAAGGAAAGTTTACATGAAAACTTAACACTATTATTGATTATTTGCAAAGCGCCAACCTATTACGCAGAGAGGTACAAAGGTTAGATAATTACATAAACCATTACATACAAATATGGTCAAGCACACACAGAAACAAAGGTAATGAGGGTCCTTACAATCTAGAGGGAATGAAGGACAGACAATATTGAAACAAAAAGTAAGGTGGCTGCCCATTGTGGGATGGAGTATTTATTTATACAATGTTTTACCATCAAGTAATACTTGAAAATGAGAGGTAACTCGATGTATGTCCCCGGCATAGAGTTATGCTGATTAATATATGGTTATACGTTATATACAAGACATTGCATGCACAGTTAAATATAATGTTATAGGCGTATGTAACAGTTACAGACTAGATTCAAATGTGAGACTGCTTCAGGGTGGAGTATGGTCCAGCCACACATCTGCTCACACAGTGCCCCCTAAATAAACTTACATGAAATTAGTCAATGTTATGGCCCATATTTACTATTCGGTCTTCTGATGCTGGAAGACTGAATAGCCCATTCAAGCGAATAGACTGTAAGGTGTCATCCATCACTAGAAGGCGTTTTATGATAGACGATTAATTAGTAAATATGGGCCAATGTATCATTAGATTTGAGCAATACACCTTTGCCGTTCTTTTCTTGTAGTGCATATAACTCTCTCTCCCCCTTCCCTCTTTGCATCCTTATTACACACTTCAATGTTAAGTTGTCAAGTATTCTTGTTTTATAATCAAGCTTTCTTCTCTGAATTGTCTGCAATTTTTGTAGTTTTACTTTTAGTTTTCGAAACCTGTTATGTAACAGCTTGATCATTGCAACTTTTCAATTACTGTTGTATTTTTTCAGTTACTGTGGCTGTGGTTACGTATAACATAAGAAAATTTAATGTGCAGTCTAAAATATGTATCTATTTCTACAGGTTCGGAATTTAGGCCAAATATTTATTTATAAAATGTTTTACCATGAATTATAGGCTAAAGATGGTAAATTCCAGGCATTATTGAAATCCCTGCTCTCTGGTTAAAATTCCGGGCATTATCCAATCGGTAATGGCCCGGAATTTTTGGCACCCTGCCAAGTATTTCAGCCAATCTGCTTACAGTTCTCATTTACAAAGAGTGAGATTTGCTCTCAGACAGGGGAGGTGATTGGACAGGAGGCAGCAGCAAGGCACTGACTCCTCCCCCACCCTGCCTGCAGACAGCTCCGCACAGGAGAGTGAGGAGAAAGGTTTGTGTCTGTTGTGTGTGTAAAGGGGGCCAGCAGTGTTTTATTGGTGTGTGTCTTCTGTTGGTTTGTGTGTAGAGGGGAGGCTGCTGTGTGTGTTGTGGGTGGAGGATGGGTGCAGAGTGTTTTTTGTTGGTGTGTGTCTGCAGTGTGTGGGTTTACAGGGGGGCTGCAGTTGGTATAGAGGGGGGGCTGCTAGTGTGTTTTGTGGCAGTCTGTTTTGTTGGTTTGTGTGTCTCTGCAGTGTGTTTTGTGGGTGCAGAGGGGAGGGACTGCAGTGTGTGTTTTGTGTGTGGAGGAGGGGCGCAGTGTTTTGTGTGTGGGTCTGCAGTGGGTGTAGGGAGGGGGCTGCTGGTGTGTGTTTTGTGGATGTAGAGGTGGCAGAGTCTGTTTTGTTGGTTTGTGTGTGTGTTTTGTGGGTGCAGAGGGGGGGCTGCAGTGGGGCACAAGTAGACTCCGGAGGTGAGTGACAGGTGCCCTGCCTTCACACTGCCTGCAGTGCCCTGCCTTTAAGCTACATGGTCTAGAGAAAAGGAGACAACACCTTTCCCTTAGGCTTGTTGATTTTGACATGCAAATATAGATAATAAGTAAGGCGCAAACTTTTATATTCTGGTGATGATAGTGACAATCAAATAATATGTATGTATACAAACATGCACACGTGTGTGTGTGTGTGTGTGTATATATATACATATATACATATATACTTATATACTTATATACATATATACATATATACATATATACATACATACATATATATACATACATACATACATACATACATACATACATACATACATACATACATGAGATATGGTGCCACCCAGACCTACTTAACTTATAAAAAGGCAAATGATGATGAAAATCTATGTTGTTCAGGACTAATACAGATAAAAAATATCTGAAAATATATAATAAAATGATAAACAAATTAAAGAATATTGTCCAGATATAAAATACAATACAGCTCCACACGCAATCCAATTGAGTCTTTGCAGCCTGAATACAGGGGAACACCACTCCCTTGAAGATATCTATAGAAAAAACAAACAAAAAACAGGCGCACTCATAGCGTAGTAAAGTTTACAAAAATTTATGTGGAGTTGAATGTATAAAAATGCACAGTCAGAAATATAACGGGAATACAAGCATTTATGAGTAATAGTCAATCGCCAGCCAGAATGCAGGAACGAAGCCACTCCGGTATGATCGTCCGATATGGAGGGAAATCAACAGCTTCCACGGTGCACTCCGTATACTGGAAGAGGTAAGGAGCGTCTTCCCACTCCAAGCCCCTCGTCACTGCAATGGGTCTCCGATCACAATCCCGCGAGAACTCGATGACGTCACTGGGCTCGCCGGATAGACTGTAACAGACCCCCCGCAAGGATAACAAAGTAATGGCTGCGCTTGGTATTGATTTACCAAATGTAGAAAGTCCCGTAAGTGAGGTGGCAAATAAGTATAAAACTGGACAATGTCACGTCCACAGAACACTCCCTACGTGTTTCGTCTCAAAAGACTTCGTCAGGGGATCACCATTGCAGTGACGAGGGGCTTGGAGTGGGAAGACGCTCCTTACCTCTTCCGGTATACGGAGTGCACCGTGGAAGCTGTTGATTTCCCTCCATATCGGACGATCTTACCGGAGCGGCTTGTTTCCTGCATTCTGGCTGGCGATTGAGTATTACTCATAAATGCTTGTATTCCCGTTATGTTTGTGACTGTGCATTTTTATACATTCAACTCCACATACATTTTTGTAAACTTTACTACGCTATGAGTGCGCCTGTTTTTTGTTTGTTTTTTCTATAAACAGACAGACAGACATACAATGAGCAGCTGATAAGACCGGAGTAGGGTTGGCGTGCACCCCCAAGTGACTCCCTGCACGCTACCTTTGGGGATATTTTGAGTTTGAGAATTCTCCTTTGTGTTGGAGTAGAACGTTAATGCACCATCATTCTTTGCATCTGTGTTTCTTCCCCACATGTTGTTATACATGGAGGTTTAACCCAAGATGTTCCTGTTCGACAGTGCATTGTGGCATTTGTTAACAGTGCTGGTATCATCCATTACCTTATCACTCATTAATATATTATATACACTATTCACTTATATCAGTTTGCGCCGTTGACACCAATTTTTTATTGTTGGTTTTGACCCATGGCTCATTGACAAGTAAGAAGTAAGGTCAAGGGTCCTAATTATTTTGGAGTGGAATGGTCTATGTTTGTGGTATGGAGGGGGCAGAGTTTTGTTGTGGTGGTGGCAGAGATCTCTTGTGTGGATGCAGAGATCTGTGGGTATGGATGGGGACGAGTGACTTTTTACCTGGACTGGTGAATGTTATTATTGGCTTGGTTATGGCTCTCTGATAACCCATAACTCTACTTCCTTTGTGTTTGTCATTGAAGTATGAATTTGTGCACTAATGGATACATTTTCAACATATAATAAATAGGCTTATAAATGATGTTATTGGTACACACTGAGTATTTTTAACCTGTTGATTAAAGTGCATTAAAAATGTGCTGTACTTGAAAACACCGTAACACACCCTTTGCACCATGAGACCAAAAGTGGTTATTCATTGAACTGGAATACAACTGATTATTGTGAAAAATAGTGAAAAAGGCGCAAACAACTTCAATGTGAAAATGGTATTAAATGTGCAAATAACACTCCTGACGAAGCCGGATGCAGTCTACCAAAACTGGGCGAAACGCGTAGAGTGTTGCTTTCTGTACCTGTGGGCGATCCGTAGTTTTCCAGCCAAACAGCCGTGACGTCACACGCCCATACGGACGCAGCGAGAGGAGCTCCGACATCAGACTGCAGGCGAAGGAGACTTGGAGAATGCAGGGGAGGCGGTGAGAGCTGCGGTGAACCCATGATACTCACATAATATTGTGACAAATGCTTATTTTAATCTTGCACATTGTAAGTGCGCACTTTTATACCTATTTTTTATAAAGTTTATATTATCAGCCTGATCGCGCTATGTAGTGCTTTCTTATCTTTTTTATACACTATCATCGTATTGGTGAGGCACGCCTTGAGGGAGATCCATACAACATCTACACCATACGGGTAGCAGCCGTATCTGCTAACTGCACTCTAATCTTCTACATCTTGTGAGTAGGCTGAACATCAGAGCCAAGATTACATCATATACTATACCTTATTGTTAATACATCTGCACTTAAATTTTGTATCTTTCTTTCTTTTTGTCCCATATATGCTCCTCCTGGATTTTTTGAGATCTGTCATACAACTGATCATTGCCATTGTATTTGTGTCCGTTTGTTGTTTGCTTTATGAGGGATTAGTCATTGGGCAATTGTGTGTTAGAAATAGGACAAAATGTTTTTGGAGTAATACAATACACTGTAATGATAAAACAATACACCGAATACTAACAAATGTCTTTTTAAACCTCTGATGTATTATCTTTGTTAAAATAGTTGCCATATTTTACAAATCAATACATGAAACTAAAAGATTGCAAAGTTTGCTTATAGTGTGTCGGTAAGGTAAGGTGTGTCTCCATTTGTAGAGTTACTTTTACTGTTTGTACAGAATAGTGATGTGTGAAGCTGCCATAGATTTGCGTTGCCACTGTTTCGATCACATTTTCCAAAAAGTTAGCAAACACCACGAAAATGTATATCAAACTTTTTAGCTTCAAATGTTCCAGCAAATATGGCCAAATTGTCCAAAATTTGATTTTTTATCCTGATCAAATAGCCCCATGTTTTTTAATTTTCTATAAAGTTTGATCAAATTTTGAGTGCGAGTATAATTGAAATCACTCAAACAAGCAGTGTCCATTTGACTTTTCGCGTTAAGCAAAATTGTTGCAAACTTTTGGATTGAAGCAAACTTATTTTGCCGACTCAAAGGGTGAAATTCACAATGTTCGCTAATGCTTGTGAAAAGTTTGTACATCTCTAGTAGAAAATATTGAAATGGGTGTGCAAAAACACAAGACTATCCTTGGGCCATCTACGAACAAGATATGAATGCTAGCATCTTGATTCTACCTTTCTAAACAACAATCAACAGTAGAAAACATGCTTGACCATATCGGCAGTCTTCTAAAATGAGTTCATTATTACTGTATATGCAAGTTACAAAATTCATGATGACAGAAGAAAGATGGAATTACGTAAAGTGCAAAACCCTAGTGCAACAACTACTGATGCGTTTCGCTATGCCATGTTGCTTTGTCAGAAGAGGGTGTACAACTATTATTGCATCCAGTGTTCCGCAAAAGCTTGTCCCTTGTGTACAGAAAACATGTTTTTAATATTTTTGTGTCGAGCGAACACTAAAAACTGTGAAGATATTCTTCAGTTTCTATATTTCCTAATTTAACTGAAAGGTCTGAATAATGCAAAAAAAAAAATCTGTATTGTTGATGTCTCCTTGAGTTCCTAGAAAAACAAATATGTACTTTGCAAACACTATGATTCACGTAGTTTGCTAACATTTTTTTGTCCAATCACAAGGAAAAATTGGCTGCAAATAGTAAATGGCCTTCCCATCTCTATTCCTTAAGTCTCTCGTTTTTATTAACCTGATTTTACTGTGGTATCTCAGAAAATATCTGTCTTCACATAATTTTTTTTTTTTTTAATCTTTTGGACAATTTTAGGGAAAAATGTAGAGCGCACTAAAGGTCCAAATATAGCTATGTTTAGGGTTGGCCGATCTACCGATATACCACGATAATATATCTCATGGTATCCTGATATTGGGAGCTTAACAATTACCATGTGCCAGTGGTCAGCCATGCAGCTTTGAAGCAGCTGCCGCACTGTCAAGTCTCTCTCTGCCCCTCTCTCCCTGAGTACCCCCTTCCTGCTTCTGAATGCTGACTCAGAGAGAGAAGGAGATTCTGGCAGCATGGGGAGAGAGCATATTAGAGCAGAGGCTGCAGCATTGAATGGTAGGCGTCTCTCCTCACTTTCACTTTTTTTTAACCCCTTCCACCCTCCCACTGAGGCACTTAACCATTCACCCCCTTTTCCCCATCCTTCCTGGAACCTTATACCCTCTATATCGTGCCCCCACCCCACCACCCTCATATCTCTAGGACCCAAACACATGTAAATTATGAAATGGTTCAAATATATTTTTCGGCAATTCTTAAGAGAATGTGTTTTAATTCATCTTTAACACTTTATGAATTACATGCATTTTTATACGAGGGAGGGATGGGATGAGGGGGATTTTAGGGTAATGTGAACAGGTTAGAAAATGTGAAGTGCAGACATGGGAAAGGGTTTGGAAATGCAGTGCCCTTTTTTTCTAGTAAAATCTAAAGAAAATGTATTTCTTTTGAGAACACATTTTATTTAGATTTACTAGAACTTTTTTGGCCTTTTTTAAATTAAATCTTTGTAGCGTATATATGATTATCCCGATACATTTATCGTTATCCTGTCTTTGTTTTTGCCCTGCCCTAGTTTTGTCTCCTTAATGTTTGTAGCGTAATGACTTTTTGTAACAAAAATCCTGTCAAACTGGATTAAGGTTTTACTGAGTTACTGCATATGATATAAGCAATATTTTAAGAATGTTATGCAGAATCTGTGCTATGAACTTAATTCTTCACTCCCTTTTCTGCCGCAAGGTTGTTTCACCTTGACAACAAAAGGTGTTCAGATTCTATAAAAAAAAAAAGTTATTATGAGCTCCAAATTGCACTGTTTGACTGTACAGTATATCACCTGCAAGCAGGGGCATAGCTATTACCTGTGCTTTTGGGGCCCCCTCTTCCCACCCTGACGGCGGGTCTGCTGACCATCTCTCTCTTCTCCCCCAGATAGAGGCAAGCGGGGAGATGATTGTACGTGGCGGCAGGCCGCTAGGGTGAAGCAGAGGCGTTACAAGTTGCACGGAGGCAGAGCAGGACAGCGTGGGAGGAGCGCGCCCTAGCGGTCTCTATGCTACTACAGCGCATGCATCTATGCTACTAGTATATGTATTTTAATACTTATACATCTCTCCCCCTTTCAAGTTTTGTTATACTTTGTGGAGATTCTCACACTTCTAATTGATATTCAGAGATGGCCGCACATAGGAAGTTGCAACACCACCCCCCTCCCCCATAAATATCTCGTTGCAGCTTCGTATTGGCTCTCTGAACTAAAGCCAATTTAGCTCTGGAGGCCCTCCCAATTTGATGTGTGTGTTAGGCCTCGGGCATAGTCAGCACTTATGCGCTGAAGCGCGCTCTCACTTACCAGTGAGCCCCTGCAGCCGCAATGAGAGCGGCTTTAGTAGGGGCTCGCTCGCAAGCGTGCGGAAGCGTAGGTCTTATTCAAATTTTAGATTTCGCGCTCATGGGAGTGCAGGGCCGGTCACGTGAGCGGTTTGCCCAATGAGGGCGAACCAGCTCCGTGACGTCACTGGCCGGCCCCCAGGCACGCCCCTGGACGGCGCGCTAACCAAGGCCAGGGAAAGCACCCGCTTTCCCTCAGCCTCAGTGCGCCTCCGCACGGGCTGAGTCACCATGGACTCAGCCTTAGGCCTAGGACATAGTAAAATCAGCGTTGCTTAGGCGGGCTGAGCTGCGCTGAACAGATGTACAAAGCCCTTGCAGCTGTAATCAGCGCGGCTATAGTTTCTCCCTCCGCATGCTTGCTGATGTGTGCGGAGGCTGAGAAAATCGGAAGAGACAGGAGAGTTTGAAATTTTGCCGCTTGAGGGAGCGGAGGAGCGGTCACGTGACCGCTCCCATCCAATGGGGCTGCAGCCTTTTTTTTTTCCTACTGTGTCGGTGTTCTGAGATAGCAGAGCCACCAGACCAGCACAGCACAGAGGTGTGTGTGTCACTGTGTGTGTGTCACTGTGTCACTGTGTCACTGTGTGTGTGTGTGTGTGTGTCACTGTCACTGTGTGTGTGTGTGTGTGTGTGTGTGTGTGTCACTGTGTGTGTGTCACTGTGTGTGTGTCACTGTGTGTGTGTCACTGTGTGTGTGTGTGTCACTGTGTGTGTGTCACTGTGTGTGTGCGTGTGTCACTGTGTGTGTGCGTGTGCCACTGTGTGTGTGCGTGTGTCACTGTGTGTGTGCGTGTGTCACTGTGTGTGTGCGTGTGTCACTGTGTGTGTCACTGTGTGTGCGTGTGTCACTGTGTGTGTGTCACTGTGTGTGTGTGTGTGTGTGTGTGTGTGTGTGTGTGTGTGTGTGTGTCACTGTGTGTGAATCTATTTATCAAAGTTGCACAATGTTAATAAATAATTTATTCTCACATGTCTTTTTTTTTTAATTTGTAAAATATTATATAGTATACATATACACAGACCACTTCAAAGTGACACACACACACACACACACACAGTGATACCCGCCTCCCAAGCGCACTTGCTGTCTCCTCGGCCAGGACAGCAAAAAGCTCCTGCTAGAGCGAGCGGCAGCAAGCAACAGCGAGCAGCAGCACCTAAGCGCTTACTATGTCCCAGGCCTTAGAAGGTAATGCTGCTTTAGTGTCTCCATGGGAACCAAATGCATGATAGTGTTTTTACGATCTTTATCATATCTCCTTAACAAGACTGTTTTGTAAATTGTATATAAA
Source organism: Ascaphus truei (assembly GCF_040206685.1). NCBI lineage: Eukaryota > Metazoa > Chordata > Amphibia > Anura > Ascaphidae > Ascaphus > Ascaphus truei. Next base: position 358,456,613 of record NC_134484.1, read on the forward strand.
GGTAAATTGTTGTTCCATATGTGTTTTTTTTTGTTGTTTTTTTTATATGGGCCAATGGTGACAGCATAATTAGATTATAGAGATACCGTCACATGCAATTACAATAAAGCAGACCTAAATGACATAGAAACTTACGTGTGATTGAATCTAAGGGAGCCGATTTACATTGATAAGTTGCTTTAAAAATACCCCCTTTTTTTTTTTTTTTTTGAACTGTCTCGTGGGGATACTCCGAATAACTGTATAAATTATCAGTTTTTTAAATATTTTTTGCAATGGTAATGGGAGTCGAAACTGCTTTTATGTGTCTAGGTAATTATGAAGTTTAATTAAAAAAATGAAAAGTAGGTGGTTTAAATGGCACAATAAAACTTTAGTACAGGGCGTAAAATAATTTTTGCGAGTGGCCTCCCAGCTATTTCAGGCTGGTATTATAAGACCGGTTCTGGGTTGCTAATCTCAGGCATTTTCATTTGGTATTTAATATTACCTACAATACGTTCATTTGGGGTTATCTGGCACTGATGGAGTTAATAGGTCGCTGTTCAATGTCTGCTTTTAAATTTCTCCTGAAAGTTGCCATTTTCAAACATCAGAGGAAATGATTCTTTAGTTACCTGTGAGATTGAAAGTAGAAAAATTAGTAATTATGGTTCTTTCACCGGGATTTACCACGGTCTGATACCGCACCCTGATCTGACTGCCGCTGACTGCATCGGGCCTTAGTGATTCTGCCCTTTCGCGACTACAGTGACTCGATCTCTTCCTTATTATTCAGTATTGCAAAGAAGAAAATAAACACTTTGTGATGTGATGATTATATACCAAGTCACTTCCTGTTCTCTGATCATTTGTTTTTATTATGAGCACAGTGTAACAGAGATTTAATTTGCACAACACTGAGTGATTGCTAGGTTGCTTCATACATAATAGCAAAGTAAGGCATTTATATAAATCCATATTTGACAATTATTAACATTTATTTATTTAACAATAGGAAGTCACTACTGATGATGCTGAAGTTTCCTATTGGTCTGAGATTTAGAAGTCATTTTGTTTCCTCTGGAGGGAAAGTTAAACTTTGTAACTTCTCAAGTAAGGACTTGAAAATAGCTCAATTTAGGTCTGGTGGACAGCCTGGTTCCAATCCTGTAAAATTGGGGGTGAGTTAGGGTGGATTGTGCCTTTAAATGCAATCAACATTCACCCCCTCCTATATAGCATATATAAACGTTTGCACACTGTATTGGAAACAAGTAATGTAAATTAAATTACTGAACTACAATACATGCATGTATAGATAATGGAAAATAGCGGTGTATGTCTCCAAGGAACCCCTCTGCTTTGCATCTTGTAATTTTAAAAAAAAAGGGAGAGGAGGGGGGGCGGGGGGCGCAAGGGCGGCTTCACATTTAAGGATTTGAATTGTTCCGTTTAGGGGTTTATATATTTATATAGTATATGTATATACACATACACACTGGAACCATGGGAAGAGACCTAATGGAAAATAATGTAATGGTTGTTTTGAGTTACCTCTATTCACTATGCTTTTAAGTAGTTTTGCCATTACTTGGGAAGATTTAAGCATAGTTCATTGGACGGTGACTTAACCCCATATTAAATAGGAGCCAACGAGTTGGAAATAGTTGCAGACTAATTATGAAGTGTGCAAAACGAGATAAGTGAGGGGAGTCACAAATGAAGCGACTGCTACATCATAATTGGGTATGCATTAAAGGTTTTTTTTTTTTTTTTTTTTTTAGAACTTTAAGGAAACGCCCAAACAATGATGTTGCAGGTTGATAAATATTTGCTGGCCACTCCTCATTTTGCACATATTTCATCTGTTCCCCACTTCTTCTTGCCGGCTTCATACAGTCCCTTTGCGTCCTGCTAAGCGAGTGAATCGTCCACTCTTATGAAACCCACAGCACACTATTGTGTTTATTTCAGTGACACTTAATTGTTGTTCTTTTCTGGGGACTCTTCATGTTTTAAGTCCTTAAAGAAATGCCACGATTCATTGAAAAATACATGTTCAGCAGTTAATTTTCATGGGTGCAGGTATTCTATAATTACTAGTCTCACTACAGTATGTAATGATTTGAATAATAGATGTCCAGTATTTTGTTCTTCAGTACATTTGTTTACACTAAAGACATTTTTGTTTCCAGTTGCAAATACTGTTCCATAGCTACGCCCCTCAAAGTTATTTTATCTAAACACGTTGGTTATAGTAGGGAGTCCACATGTGGGAGATCAGTAACTGCTAGCTATTAGTTTTATGGTGTGCGTGTACACACACATTCTTGGCAGATATTTCCTGGGTTTTTCCCATGGCAGCACACGTGCTATTGGAATAGACGCTTCTTCTCAGATTGGCAGGGCATAGGTCCATCTTTTTTGGTTGAAAGGTGACTCGCCCATCTTAAGTCATTTAGTCCCTACCTAGAGATATGTATTTTTTTACATAGATTTTCCATGCACCAAACAAACCCCATTACCTTACAGTAATAAAGATCTGAGCATCCCTCTTGTGAGTGTGGAGTCAGAAATCAGTGCTAGATTATTGTTTGTGCGTTGGTGATTTTCAAATGTTTCCATATTAAGCCATATATTTAGTGTATATTATGTGCAAGACTACCATACAGTCAGTATTGAAAACCACTTTTTCAATTTAAATGTATTTAATTTGTTCAGACTTTTCCAATATCATGTACTCTTCACTATTGTGATTTTTTGTTATTCTTGCAAACAGTTTGATTGAACTTTGTAGCCAAAAAGTTAGAGAGTCCGTCCTATTTTGTTAAAGACCCATTTACTTTTAAATCTCCCAAATAGGGTCACTTCTAATCCAGGTAGAAATAACTACAGTACCTGGGAAGTATGCAAATTTGATTTATAATTTGAGTAAAAGTCATAAGTTTATTGAGGAGTAAAAACAGGAATACCCTGGTATCAAAAGTTTGGCTGTGTGATACAGTTCATGACTATATGAAAAATGTATGTCAAATATCAACCCCCCTTTTTTTTTTTTTCTCCATGGTGGACAACAAATTTGTTGGCTAAAATTACCAATTGAAAATAGGAAGGTTTCCTTGATCATTCCCCAAAAATCTTGATTAAATTGTAATCTTTCACGAACAGGGCCCTCGTTACCTTTTTTTTTTTTACTTAAATTTTATTAATGTTTTTCAAAATTAAAAAATGGGGAGCGGAACAGGACACTTACATCATGGTTATAGTTGGTTACAGCAAGAATACATTGTATTGTCAGTTCCCTTTTGTCTTATTTTTAAGTTTAAACTTGCGTCGTTCTGTGTAGATACTTTGGCACTAGTCCATTTAGAGAAAGCGTATCTAGATAGTCCTGGGGTGAATTTGGGTTTCCCCTGCAGTTGGGTCATCAGGGAATTCTTTGAAGTAAGCTTGTATTTAAATTTGAGCTTATCCCATAGGTTTAAGGCATGGGTGATGGTAGAGATCGAGTTTTGGATGGCTGTTATGCCCTGGTGAGGAAACTGTAGGAGCATGTAAAGTCTGGGCCGGTGGACCAGAGCGGCCTCGAGTTCAACCCATCTCCTTAGTTCATGACTAGCATGTCAGAACACACGCTGGCACGTTTGTGCCACTTTAAAATATCAGATTAGGCAAGATCGTGCCAGGCCTTCAGCTCTTGAGGGGTGAATTAGAGTACTTTTAGTTAATTCTGGGTCACTTGTTAAAGATACGTTTCAAGATAAGAGATTGAAGCTTGATGTTATATTTTTGTATAATGGGGATAGACAGGGTCTGACATAGGTAAAGCAGCTTCGGGAGTAAGTTAATTTTTACAGATTGTACTCTCCCAATTCAGGAAATATTGGCAATTTTCCAAGTTTGTAGATCTGCTTGGAGGGTTTGCAGTAATTTGGGATAATTAGCTTGTTATACAGTATTTATTTTATATAGTCCTTGGTGAGGAAAACGCACTTCATAAATACATGATAATATTACTATTGTCCCATATGTGGGCCGCCAGAGGCTCCATGCACAGAACAAATAGGAAAGGTGAGAGTGTGCATCACTGTTGTGTGCCACTTTTAATGAGAAATGTTTCAGATGGGAAGCCTTGGCAAATCACCCTATCCGTGGATATCAGGGAGATGATCGCATTCAAGAAGGCGCCCTCAAACCTTAATGTCATTACTTTTTGCATATAAGAACAGTCAATCCGGTCGAAGGCCGTCTACATCTAGGCTGAGCCACATGGCAGGTATATTGTTTTTTGGAGCTAAAACCGTTAAGTCTCTAATTTTCCTTACATTATCGGACACTTCAAACAAAAGAAGGGCCCAAGGGATGCAAATGAATATTTTATAAGGTGGAAAAAGATCAAATCAAATAGATATCACATGAATGTGTAGAACAAAGAACAGGATAAATTGCCTGGTATAAAGTTGAAGCCCAATTCAAGGGGATATGCAGTCTCTCCTCCGTCTCCTGGAAGTTCTCCATGGGTCCCTGGGAAACTCAAGGGGAAGCTAGTGCCACTCCTCCGTGCGCTGGACACCAAGAGATTGCGCTCGATACCAGGGGAAAACGGGTGTTGCGGCTGGCGTGGTCCTCTACTTCCACTGGAACACGGATATGACGTCACTTCTGCTCGTATCAGGTTTGACGTTTATGGGGAATCCCCTGGGCTATGCACTGCGTCTAGCTGACGACTCAGATGCTGCTGTGGTGCAAAATCTGTGAATAACGAACGTGCAGATGAACCCTCACAAATCTTAGGGGGTACACTGTGTTGGTTCCTGAATCCAATGCGTTTCGGCCCAAGAGGCCTTCATCAGGGATGATCTGAATGGAGTACTACACCCCCTTCTTATACACTGGAGGGGCAGGTGCCCCATATCAATTAAGCAATCAATTTCTAATTGAACAGGCTGTTAACACCTGCAGTGCTACCTGCACGGGGCTAGCTATTGACCTCAGTATGAAAAGAAGGGTGAGCAGCACTCTATGGTATCAGTGGTTCATGTCATGCATAGAAGCTGAATGTTTTCAGACAGAACATAAATATTTTTTATTCACTTTAACATAATAGACCCTAGTCAGATAAAATGGTACTTAATAAAAACTGGCTTTTAAACATTATTTGTATATTGTTAAAATCCACATTGGGTCTGATAATATTTCATAAAATTTAGGACCCTATTGGTTATCAAAAAAAATATATTAAAATAAATATTACTCACTAAAAAATAAATAAACGAATAGTTAATAAAAAACAAATGGGTCATAGTCTAAACCAGTGGTGCGCAAAGTGGGGGGGGGGGGGGCGCGGGTGGTTGCAGAGGCCCTGCGCTCTTCCCCGCAGCATTTAAAGTAAATGCTGGTGGGTCAGGCCTCTGCAACTCATTTAACAGGGTTCAGAAGAGTTGCTGTGATGCATCACCATGGCAACTCTGCATCAAATGTCACTCCGCATGACACTACGGTGTCGTCACACGTCCATCTCCATGGCAACGGGGTCACGTCACGTGACCCCGCAGTGTCATTTGACGCCGCCTAACAAGCTAAGGAGGGCGCGAGGGGGAGCAGGCGGGGGCACAGCTCCAAAAATTTGCGCTCCCCTGGTCTAAACCACAAGGGTTACATATACTCGATAATAAGACATAAAATCGTGTATTAAAATAAACCTTAAGAGATCTCTACATAAGCACTCAGATCAAGTAATACATTGGCAGTTGACGGGACACGATAAGCTAAAAAAACAATAAAATACCCATTTGAACCTAGTCACTCTTAGATTATCGTCAACTTGAGAAATCTAAAAATGTAGTATAATGTGTAATAAAGATGGACAAGAGGATAGGTTTCTATTGAAATGCTAAAAAGTCAATCTCCTCATTAAGACCCGCTGGTTGCATTGATTGTACTTTAAAGATCCAATATGACTCTTGTTGGCGCAATTTCAGGAATCTATCACCTCTTTCAATGCCTATTGTAATGCCCTCTATACCTGTAACCACGAGTCCGTTAGGATCTTGATTGTGTTTTATAACGAAAATGTATTGTAGCTGTAGCTGCAACTGCAAGTTAAAAGGTGTACCACATGAGTCATATTACAGTTACTGAAGTGTTTAAGATGAATGACTTCATTAGTGACACTTGAAGTTAAACTCTTCACTCTGTTCATATGTTTGCAGGTAAGGCAACGGTTTCTTCCACATTTGTAGGATCCTATAGGTTGAACCGGCAGCCATGTTTCCCCCTGCCTGTTTTGGTCCTTTGTGTATTTTTTTTTTAGGTAGCACACTTGGGACAAGAATGTTCTTTAATAAGCTTCTAGCTTTTATTAAAAACAACTGCTGGCTTCTCATCTAGTTTATTTTTCAAGATAGGGTCATTGAGTGAGTAAAATAGCCCAGTGTTTTTGTATGATTTTTTAAATATTATTTGCTGCCCTATCTTTGTAATAAAGAGACAGTTCTCCTTTGTTTGTATGGCTCCTTTCTCTTCTGGTATTATTTTTAAAAGATCTTTCCTATTCAATGTTTGCACTTTTATCAAGGCGTCTTCAATTACCTTGCCCCTATAGCCCTTTTCCAGAAATGTATTTTTTAATAACCATGATTGAGTCTCAAAGTCTTGATCTTTGGTGCAGTTTCTCCGGATTCTGAGGAGCTGGCCAAAGGGAATATTCTTCCGGGCCTGGAGGTGATTGCTCCTGGAGTCCAGGTAACTATTAGCATTTACCCCTTTAACGAAAGTCTTGGTACACACTGTGTTATTCTCACTGAAAAGTACCAAGTCAAGATATTCAATTGATTCCTTATCAAATGTAAATACAAGACCCATATCATTCTCATTTATGAATGACATAAATTCCTTTAGTTTATCTTCACCTCCCTGCCAAATATCAGATCATTAATAAATCTGATATAATACAATGTTTTCTAAAAAAGAGATTATTCTGCCATATGTTAAAATCCTCCCAGAATCCCATGAAGACATTCGTAAAACTTGGAGCAAATGTTGTCCCCATTGCTGTCCCACATACTTGTCTATAAAATTGTCCTTCAAATAAAAAATAATTGTGTTAAATTGAATCTGCGGCCAAAATAGCAAAAAGTTTCAACTACAATTTAATGGAGAGGACTTATCTACATATAAACATGTGAAATTATTCAGGACAGGCATTAACTGTCCCTGTGCAGCAGATTCAAGAGTTATTTTAGGATACAAAAAAACAATGAGCCAGACCCTCATCTTAGGCCTCGGGCATGGTGCCTCGGGCTGTGGTGATCAGCGCTCCTGCTCTGCCTCGCCTGCTCAAACTGAAGCTTTTTTGTGTCCTGGCAGGTGAGAAAGTGCGTTCGCTTTGGAGGCGGGACCAAGGCGTGGCGGGGCTAGTCCCTCGCTCCCATTGGATGTGAGCGGTCACGTGACCGCTCCTCCGCTTCCCTGAGTGGCAAATTTAAAATTTGCCTGTCTCTCCAAAATACCTAAGCCTCCGCACGCATGCGGGAGCGGCTGCTAAAGCCGCGCTGATGACAGATGCAGGGTGTAAGTGCATCTACTCAGCATGGCTCACCGTACTATGTCCCAGGCCATACTCATAAATCAGTAGGTATTGTATCTGTTTCGTAGTCCGGGGTGATACTGGTATACTACTTCACCCACATGATGGCAAAAATAACATACATCCAAGCTTGGTTCATAAAGTGTTCTTTATTTGGAGTGCTTTTTTTACATGTCTTTTGATGCAGCCAATTGTAATTCTGTTTTGAAAAGCAAAAACTTATTTTTAGTACAGGTTTCTTTCAATGGCGTGACAAATGTTATTCATTTTACCATTTGTTATTTAAATACCTTGTTACTTTTGCAGTAGATAATTGTAGAAATTGTATATAAAACTAAATCATACTTGATGCTTTGTGACTGTTCCAGAAAACGTTGATATACCCACTGGCACTGTACTATGAGATTCTGTCTCCATTCTTTATGTATATCATTCAATGTTATAGAAAACTTCACAGTTCTGCATAATATATTCCCTTAATGTAAAAGGGGGGCATTTTTGTGTGCAGACAAACAAGCATTGTCTTGTTCTTAGATCTCATGAGCATGTCGTAGGAATGGGGCAGGATCAATGGTGTTACTGTGACAGTAAGTCAAATCCTCCTACTCAAGTCAGTGAAACCGCTTTGCTGCTGGAACAGACTGTTACATAGTGCTGCTCAAGGAGGTTTTATAATATTTTGTCTTAAATTCGTTATTCCTTGTTAAAACTGCATGCAGTATGTCACCAGTGGCTGTTACTGTAAGGACTGGAGTTAGCATGGCATCAGATAAAGGACCCCAGTGCATAAATGCACAAGTATGATGTGATGAATAGAAAATACATACTGAATAGTCTATATGAATGTGTGTACACTATTCCACACTGTCTGTATTTACTCTATTTTTGTTCTTTTGATCAATAGATTACCAGAAGGATAAGTGAGCCAAAACAAAACTTCGTTGCTTGGACTATTTTATACGCAAACATAAGACTTTTTTCTGTCTGAATTTAAAAATGGCTAATCGAGGTGGAGCCACGAGACCCAACGGACCAAATGCTGGGAATAAAATCTGTCAGTTCAAACTCGTTCTCCTTGGAGAGTCTGCTGTTGGCAAATCCAGCCTAGTGCTACGCTTTGTAAAAGGACAGTTCCATGAATTCCAAGAGAGCACAATTGGAGGTTAGAGAAACATTGGTTGTGTGCTGCTATTTCATTTGATGCTACTGTTAAACCCTGTCGCATGTTGCCACAACATGTTGGTGTTATTTTTCAATATTCTCTGAATTCAGTAGATACCTTTGTTTGTATCACGATATTACAAACTACAGTATCCCACCAGAATGACTTAATGCACCAATCTCACTTCGACATCAGATGTACGAAATACTCTTTATTTTTTTTAAATTGGCATTTTCTACAAATTGCTTTAAACTCAGTCCTGACCTTTTTGAAAATTGAACGCCGCTTCATTCATTCATTTCTCAGTGAGTTGTAATGTTAACGTAAGCAGCATATGTCGTGTATTTCATGATTTTGTTTTTGCACTTTTCATTGTATTCTTTTTAGCCCTAAAATAGCAAAGGTTTTAAATACGTAAATGATTAAAATAAAATAATATATATATATATATATATATATATATATATATATATATATATATATATACACAGTGTATATACACAGTGTTCGACAAACCTATACATTTGCTCGCCCCGGGCGAGTGGATTTAACATTGTGGCGAGCTCCTATTGGCCCAAGCAGCATACGTTTGGTACTAGGTGGCGAGTAGATTTTTTTGTGATATATATATATATATATATATTTTTGTGATATATATATATATATGTGTGTGTATATATATATATATATATATATATATATATATATATATATATATATATATATATATATATATATATATATATATATATATATATATATATATATATATACACACACACACACACACACACACACACACACACACACACACACACACACACACACACACACACACACACACACACACACACACACACACACACACACACGTTGACAAATCACAAAAAAAAGAATACTACATGAAAAGTGCAAAAACAAAATCATGAAATACACGACATATGCTGCTTACGTTAACATTACAACTCACTGAGGAATGAATGAATGAATGAAGCGGCGTTCAATTTTCAAAAAGGTCAGGACTGAGTTTAAAGCAATTTGTAGAAAATGCCAATTTAAAAAAAAAAAGAGTATTTCGTACATCTGATATATATATACACACACAGTGGTTGACAAATCACAAAAAAATCTACTCGCCACCTAGTACCAAACGTATGCTGCTTGGGCCAATAGGAGCTGGTAGGAATATATTTATATATATTTTTTTTTAATGAAAAATGTTTCATCGCTGCATGATTTCATCTGTAAGTCAGTCTATGTTTAAATAATTTCAGGATATTAACCCCAATCGGACAAAAAGTGCATGAAGTGTATTCTGTAATTGTGACACTGCTAGCATAATTCTGTTCTTAGATCTTTTAATCTCCCTGTCTCTCTAGTTCTTGCTCCTGTGGGAGCAGCAAAAACTCTCCATCAGTTCTGTAGTGTAACATACTAAGCGAAGAATGCAGAGAGGGACAGGTTCATTTTCTTCACAAGACAGCAAAACTCACAGGGAATACTGACGAATCCAAACACAGTTGTGCTGTAGTCTCTGATACATCCAGTTTCACAAGTAATATCACAAATCTAAGACGACTGTCACCTGACTGCAAAAGTGTAAGGACATCTTCACTATTATTTTTCATTTTTATACATGACCTTTTTGCATACACATTCATACACATTCTTGAAGTACATTCTAGAAATGGAGACGCTTGTCTTTTTTAGTAGTTGTTGGGACCTGGGAGTCCAAATGGAATAGAACAGCATTATTTTCAGCTCTGCGGACCTCCCAATTGCAGAGATACTTATAGTTTTTAGGTGCTGGTTTCTCCTTTCCTGGACAATTTAATATGGTAGGCAAACAGCAAGGTGCAACCGATGTTGCAGCATCCTATTGGATGGCCACGAATGCCATCTCTAGGGGGTGGGGGGGGGAGGTTGGGGGGGAAACAACGAAGTGCATCGAAAAGTAAGTATCTTAGGAACTGGGGGTCCCCGGAACTCAACCGCTTTATTTTCAACTCTCCCCAGTTCCACTAATGTAAAAATAAATCCATACCCATTTCGGGTGGGATTGCTGCTCTGTTTAGTTGAGTTAGTCACACGCCAGTATGGATTTAAGCGTACTTTACTTATCATTGAATGGCACGTGTATGTATGAAGATAAAAATGGTGCAATTCCGGGGCAAACAAATCGGCACCTAAATCGGTAGGCTTTTTTTGTTTGCTTCAGATTTGCACCACTTTTACCTGGGTACAGGACCCCCACTTCAAGTCCTACACACACAACACATTTCTGCAACATTTAAAATACGTCACCATCAAACCTGTTGTGTATAAACCACCATGCATCACAAACACAACTGAAAACTATTTTACATGATTTTATAATATTTTCGGACCTTAAATGAAGTAGTTGGAAAGCTTAAAGCCTGTATTTGTCACGTGTGGAAGTAGCACTTCCAGGACAGGCTTTCAGTTGCAGGCTGATCAATCACAACTGACCTCTGCCTTTACATTTGAAACGCTTCCAAGTCTCCTTTATCAGAATCAGTCATCCACCTCCCCTCTTCCTCCTCTTACAGGGGAAGATTTAGTAACCTGCAATGCGAGGTATCACACCCCGATTCAGCGTTGCGATTTATAGTGGCTAATGACATAAATGGCTGTTGGCACTTGGTGAATCTCGGCAATACTCTCTTGTCCTTAGTATGGGTCTTCATATGCTCTGCTATTCACATGCCTACTATATGTAGGAAAAGCCAGGGCTTCTAATTCCATATACCGCTTGCCTATGTGAGCGATGTTTTATTTCTCTTTGTGAACACAGAGTTAAAAAGAGCCAGTAACAGATTGCATTGTGTTCTTTAAGCACCTGAGAAATTCTATCTAAAGTTAAATATTTTGATTATTTTTCATCAAATAAAAACGGTGTTAGAATTGCCAACAGATATTAATTTCCTCATTGCTCAGATTACTAAGATATCATACAAATAATTTGTTTATATAAACTGCCCGGGTGTATGTGCCAGAAGATATTCCCATGTGAGTTTTAGTACCCACGCAATCACATGCCAGCCAGCCAGCGCTGAAACCAGAACTCGCGGTCTGGCTCTTATTCGCCATTAATCCTTTCCTCGAAGAGTTGCTCTTAAATTAATCAGATCAGTTTATGAAATGTTTATGCATTACCAATTTGGTAATGTTCTCCTCATGTTTGTGACTTTGTTTTGTCATTCTAATGCTCGCCAAATAACTTTGTGCCCACACCCTAACGACCATTATTTTTGGTGCACACATCTTTAAAACAGGCAGCATCTGTGAGGATTATTTACCAATTGCATTTTCACCCTTGTTTAAGAACCTGTTTCTCATTTGTGGTGCAACAGCGAAGCAATCCTCATTTCCTAAACAAATGCTCTTTGTTAGTTGTTAAGTCTGGCCAAAGGGGAAAAAAAGTAACCTCTCATGTTCATTTTTAAACAGTGCATTAAAATGCAATAACTTTGTAAAATCGGTTTTATGATTTTTACTATTTCCAATTTTGCTTCTGTTTTCATTTTATAGCTGCTTTTCTTACCCAGACTGTCTGTCTCGACGACACAACTGTGAAATTTGAAATTTGGGATACAGCTGGTCAAGAAAGATATCATAGCCTCGCGCCAATGTACTACAGGGGAGCCCAGGCTGCAATAGTTGTGTATGACATTACGAATGAGGTGAGCTCTTTACAATGTGTGGTTATGGTTTATAGTACTGTATATAAATATCTGGAGTTCCTCAACTCATGTCTGCTGTGCTTGTTCTGCAAGGTTCATATGTGGTAACTGCTTTCATTCATACTACTCAGCATAAAGGGGCTGCAGGTGAATCTACTATCTTTTCATCCTGTATATTTTCCAGTGTTGGCCTGTTTACAATGCAACCTTTTGGTAGCAATGTGTTACGAAAACAAGATCATTTATCGGCAGCCATTATTCAGCTTCTATTTGAGCAGACATCTTGGCAAGTATATTTGGCTTGTTTTTGCATTTCTGTGTTCAGATGGGAAAGCTATTAAGATCCATATCGTTGTTTCCTATCCTCGCTTGTGCAGGGTGCTTTCTTAATTTAACCATTTTTATGTAGTGTTGACATCTTAGATTGCACTGTACATACTAAGTGGAATTCACAGGCACAATGAGTCGCTTCACTAAAACGCAGGACAGTGATGTATATAAGGTCACAATGAGCTGGTTCTTTGTTTCTACCCAGCTTCTGCCACTTCAGACCAGTGGAACTTGGCAATTGAAATAGTTTACTAATAAAACAGAATACACACGGATATTTACAGTGTGATACATTTTAGGTCCGGGGTGGCCAACAGGCCACGTTTTCAGGATATCCCTGCTTCAGCACAGGGCTCAATCAGTGACCCAGTTAGAATGACAGCCACCTGTGCTGAAGCAGGGGATATCCTGCAAACCTGACCCGTTGGTGGCCTTGGAGACTGGAGTTGGCCAAGATATTTGTTATATTTTAGTGTAGAACAGATCTGTATTTAAGTTAAGTTTAAGGTGATGGAATGAGCTCTCTTTCTAATGGCTTCTCAACATGGTGTTTTACCATCCACTTACACAATTTAACAAAATAATTGCATTGTCAGTAGTCAAAAGAGAGCCTGAAGTAAATAAGGCAATCAAAAATAGTTTTTTGTAGTGTGACTTGTATTTAGAATCAAAGCCCAATAATCACTTTTCAATGGATATGTACCTAATACAGTACTTTGGGTTACTATGTTGTTGTTTTTTCTTCGAACAAAATGTGCTGAAAATGATAAACTTCCATCATTTATAAAATAACACATTTTTATATAATTTGGCAGGTATTGCAATAAACTTCATCATGGTACTGCTTTCAAAATGTAATTTCTCATCTTACTAATGCCTATTTACGGCTTTAAAACCAACCATGATGTTTTGACCACAACTAATTGTTTAATTGTATGTATAAGCACTGAGGGGTCTAGTCACTAAAGTAATGGCTATCGAAATAGAATAAATAGACCCCAAACAGTGTACCCTGTCCATAAAATAGTGACTGGAGGCTGTCCATAGAGAATCTAATTCTAAAGACACTTATACAAGTATAGTGTTACCTCAGCAATTAATAGACTAAAGTCCACAAATACCTGCACACATTAACACCCAAAATGAAGAAATGTTGCTATGCCTCAACGCTTCTTAAAATTCATTTGGGTGGATGTATTATTTTCTGGGCACATACAAAAAGTATTGACTATTTTAAAAACAGGAAATGAGCATTCTATAAATATTTGTAATAATATGTCCCTAGAACATCACTCTTAAAAAAAAAAAAAAAAAAAAGTTTTTATATATACAGCTCAACTCCGTTATAGCGCGGTCCTCGGGGGCCACCCGATCCGTCCGCGCTATAACTGGAGTCGCGCTAATTTTTTTTTTAAAAATGGCCGCCGCCGCTCGCCCGATCGGAGGGACGTGGAGTGAGGTGCCGGCAGCCCTACATGGCCACTAGTTCTCCCAGCATTCCCGGCACTCCCCTCAGCAGCTCCGCACCAGCCAACCAGCCTCCAGCCTCGCACCGATTTTTTTTTTCCCATCCCCACCTATTCCCCCTCCCCCAGCCTCGCACTGATCCCCGCACCGCCCCCCCCCCCAGCCTCGCGCCGATCCCCGCACTGACCCCCCAGCCTCGCGCCGATCCCCCAGCCTTGCACCGTTCCTCCCCCCCCCCGAGCAGCCCCACGATGCCCCCAAAGGGGGGCTGTGACACCAATGGTAGGGGGGGGGGGCTGTGACTGTGTGCTGTGTGTATGCAGTGACTGTGTGCTGTGTGTATGCAGTGACTGTGTGCTGTGTGTATGCAGTGACTGTGTGCTGTGTGTATGCAGTGACTGTGTGCTGTGTGTATGCAGTGACTGTGTGCTGTGTGCTGGTGCTGAGAGTGTGCTGTGTGTGTAATGTGCAAAAATAAAAAATAACAAATTTTAAATTCGAGGTCCATGCTCAAACCGCGTTATAGCGGATCACGCTATAACGGGGTTGAGCTGTATGTATATATACGACGTTTCAGACCTCCCGATCCTTTATCTAGCTCCCCCATTCTTGTGCTGACCCCTTATGCTTGCATGATGCATTAAATCTGATTTATATCTACCAGAGAGTGCTGCAGAATGCTTTGACTTTAGTCATATATTTTTTGCGACTGGATGGTGGTCCCAGCTGCTCTGCAGGCACCCTGATCTTAAGATAAGTAATTTATTCTGTGTTTTTTTTTTTAATCCAAAACAAATAACATTTGATTTGTACACCCTTACTTTCATTCTATCCTTTTAATCAAAAGGGATTAGTCTAAATAAAAAAAGTATTGCTTTGCAGTTTTTTGTTGGTAAATAAAAACAAGTGTTTTAATAGCACTTTAATTTTAAATGCAAACCACTTAACTGCTATTTTTTGTTGTTTGTATACTAAGTCTCAAATTACTACAGACCGTACATGCCAAAAAGAAGCTGTGCCAAAAAAAGAAATCTTAAACTAGACAAAACCACTGTGTCTAACTCGGATTTCTTGTTTTACATGAATTCCACATCTAAATCGAACAAGCGATACGGTCTTAAACATGCAGTTACTTCCCCGTGCTGGAGACGAATTTTAGTCCTTTGCATTTGAACAGATCATTGAGTAAGGGGCCTTGATTATGGTCAGAACTGGATTCCAGATCTGGCGAGCTGTTTGAAAACCGAAGTGCTATTTCTTGCTAGCTTCAGAAGCCAGTCTCAAAGAGAAACCTTAAAAAAAAGTTCACGTAAAACGGTGTTTCCCTTACATCCCTCAGATAGTCTATTGGGAAAAATAGTCATACTAGTCATTCAAATAAAGCAATGTCTCACATTCACATATTTTGACTAAACAGGTAAGAGAGATGGATGCCTCATCTGTGCTTTGAAGCTAATACAGCTTAACCCCATTATAGCGCGGTCCTCTGGGGCCACCAGCGACCACCGCGTTATAAACGGGGTCGCGGAAGAAAAATGGCCGCCGATTTTTTTGAAATTTTTTTTTTGTGGTGGTAACATGTTTGCCGGAGGGGGAAAGCTGAGAACTCTCCCAGCGTTCCCAGACCCGGTGGGGCAGCGGCAACAGCACACAGCACTTACCCGGCATCTGGCAGCTCTTCTCCCTGTCTTTGCTTCCTACGTCTGCTTCCGTCTTGCGAGAGCAAGCTCCCTTAAAGAGACAGTGTGTGTGTGTGTGTATGTGTATTTGACTGTGTATTTGACTGTGTGTGTGCAGTGAGTGTGTGCAGTGTGCAGTGTGCAGTGTGCAGTGTGCAGTGTGCAGTGTGCAGTGAGTGTGCAAAAAAAAAAAACCTTAAATTTTTTTTTTTTTAATTCGGGGTCCACGCTCAAACCGCGTTATAAGCAGATCCGCGTTACAGTGGATCGCGTTATAACGGGGTTGAGCAGTATTGTGAGTTACTTTAAAACCCAGTGCATCCGTTATTAAATTAGTTAATCTGACTTGTCTGTAAACTCTTTGCACAGAGCTGTTGTGCGCGTGTGCACGATCATATCAATATTTAAAAAAAAATTTTTTTTAACTAAAATACCTTCTGTTTAAAATGTATTTTACTGTATAATTTGCATTACATGTGAAGTACAGAAATGGAAAATAGAAGTTTTTATAGATTCATTTAAAAATGGACTGCTACTTTTAACAATTGCATATGTTCCCAGTTTACATGATGCTTTATTTCACATACCAGTAGAGCGTCTGTTGCAGCCCAGCACAAAATAAAATGTCGTTTGTGAAAAACTGAAAGTCTTACAAAAATTATTTCATGGCAGGAATCGTTTGCTAGAGCCAAGAACTGGGTGAAAGAACTTCAGAGGCAGGCGAGCCCCAACATTGTGATAGCTTTATCTGGAAATAAGGCGGACCTTGCCTCAAAGAGAGCTGTGGATTTTCAGGTAAGTTAACTTACTTTTTGGTTTCAGACATAATTACACTGATTTTTAACCCAGAGTAATTGGCATCTTTACTTCTTCTGAGGACAGCAGCAACGCTCTTTGCAGTCATTTATAGTAACAACATTTCTGAAATGCAAAGCTCATATCTTATGATGCACCCAGCAGCCAGAAGTGCTATTATTTTATAATATAATTACTATTTATTATTATTGTTAATATTCTACGGTATAACTAGCAGTCAGAAATGCTTTTATTTCATAGAAATTATTATTACAGTTTGCTAACTTTAAAGCTGCAACCCCCCTTCCTAACCCCCTCCACTTTATAGGATTTGAACTGGGAGGTCCTCCAGAGCTGAACTGTTATTTTCAGCTCGTGGGACGAGTTCTCAGGATACTGGTGAAATTGCAGGTATTGCCTTTAAAAAAAAAAAAAAGTGGATTTAAATGACCGTCCAATAGGAAGCCACGTTCGATGTTGTGGCTTCCTGTTGGCTGGAGATTTGACAACCACTTTTTCCCCCCTGGAGGGAGATTTAAGCCCAGTAACTTCACTGGTAAGGCACCGGGTAGGATTGTTTTTAGCTTAGTGGATCGTTGCTGCACATCACTGCATGCCATTGCCATTTCCATATGCTCTTATGTGCTGGATTAGAATCTTATTTTTTTTTTTTTTAATCTTAAATATAATAGAACTAGAGAGATGGAAGGGAGATCATTCTATGTATGACCAACATGGTTATCATTCTTATTCAGTGAGGAGGTTAAGGCAAGCGTCAACTGCAGAAAGTAATGTGTTTACTTAACTGTGTAAAGTTGGTTTTAGCCGTAGTTTCAATACTGTTTGAAGTCGTGTATTATATTAATTTTAACATGTAAACTTTTTTGCTTCAGTAGAATGAGACATTTGTCAGAGCATGTGGCAATTATACATATCAATGTCTTGTGCATAATCTTTACAAAATGCAGAGGTCTCTTTCTCAGATGGGATCTCTAAACTGTCGATGGGGATCTTAAATACATAGTATGAATTTTAACACAGCAGGGGGTCTTCATTGTTAATGAGGTGTTGATAAGATTAGCATATTATAGCTGGGCTATTGTCCTCTGCAGTGTTCATCTATGGCAGTGGTGGGCAACATGATATACATTAAGGGCCGCAGGTGCGACCCTTCAGTCCCCCCCTCACTCTCCCTGTGCTGCTCTCTCCCCCCTCTCTCCCTGTGCTGCTCTATCCCCCCTCTCTCCCTGTGCTGCTCTTTCCCCCTCTCTCCCTGTGCTGCTCTCTCCCCCCTCTCTCCCTGTGCTGCTCTCTCCCCCCTCTCTCTCCCTCTGCTGCTCTCTCCCCCCTCTCTCTCCCTCTGCTGCTCGCCCCCCCTCTCTCTCCCTCTGCTGCTCGCCCCCCTCTCTCTCTCCCTGTGCTGCTCGCGCCCCCTCTCCCTGTGCTGCTAGCCCCCCTCTCTCTCTCCCTGTGCTGCTCGCCCCCCCCTCTCCCTGTGCTGCTCGCCCCTCTCTCTGTGCTGCTGCTCTCCTCACACATTTTCTCCCTGTGCTGCTGCTCTCTCCCCTCCTCTCCCTGTGCTGCTGCTCTCTCCCCTCTCCCTGTGCTGCTGCTCTCTCCCCTCCTCTCCCTGTGCTGCTGCTCTCTCCCCTCCTCTCCGTGTTGCTGCTCTCTCCCCTCCCCGTGCATCTTTAACACCTTAAAGATAGTGTAACGCAGTAATCATTTTCATAACCACCATAAGAGAAGCTTTCTCAAATCATTTCTTTATATTTAAGCAACTTATGTCATAGCCATAATCATTTAATCAGAACTTTTATCTGTAGGCTAGAATTTTTGTAATGTATGGTTCAAGTAAAAGTCATAAACTATTTTACAGGAAGCACAGGCTTATGCAGATGACAACAGCTTATTGTTCATGGAGACATCTGCTAAAACATCCGTGAACGTGAATGAAATATTCATGGCGATAGGTAAGTGTACATATCAAACGCAAGTGATCTGTGCTGATTATGCAAAACGTTTTGTATGTCCACTTTGATCTACAGATTTCGTGTGACGAAGGGTGTATTTGGAAACCAAATTAAATAATACGATAGGTGCATGACTGATCCCTGGCTGCTCATTTCTAGCTATTCTTAAAATAAGGAAGTAAATGATCCCTGGCTGTTAATTTCTAATCATCCTTAAAATAAGGAAGTGACCCAATCTTTTTACAGTTGTCTATATGGTATTTGTGGCCAGGATCACAATTATTTTTTTTTATAGTAAACTGGTACTTTTTATGTTTGTGTTAAGCATTTCAAAATGTGTATCTATTTAATTTTGCAACTAGTATAATTCTGACTTTTTACAGTTTTAAAATATAACCAAATATGTTTTTTTGTGCAATAGTTTTTCACAGAGCTTGGAGTTAACCATAATGTAGTGTAACAAATGCAATATTGGGATAGCTGGCCCACCAGTACAACAATGTTGGCCTCATATATGTTGATTTACTGAACACATCCGGTTGTCCAGCTGTGCACCCATTTCTGCACGACTTCTTTACTGAAGTGCGTCTTAACTAGTATCATTGCCATGTTTATCAGTTGCATTTGTAGGTATATTGTATTTCATGTGAATATCAAAATAAAGTAAAAAAATAAAACGGAAATGCCACATAATGTGAGCTGGATGTATTTGCACATTCAAAGCTACCCTTTATCTGTATGGTCAAGGCATTTTTTTGTCATGTTGTCTTGTTACTTTTGTTTTCACATGAGCAAAAAGACAAAATAGTTAAATGTAGATGTCTCATTCAGGAAACAAATTAACTTTGTTTTACTTTTTTTTTTTTTACATTTTTTACTTTTTTTAATGGGATGAAAATGTAAAATCTTAATGTGTTCAATGCTGAACAAAATTATATAAGACTATTGACTCACAAATAAACATACATATTTTTTCTGGATTCACATTCGCAGTATTCTATGAAACTGCATTTTGATACAATTTAAAAAGAATGGTGGCTGGTTGAAGTGTGAGACCCATAATGCACCTTGCCTAATCAAGCTGCACTTTTCATTGGCTCCTACATATACTTACTTACTTGATTTACAATAAATCATGGAGCTCCCTTTTTGTATTTCTTCTTTAAACCGAACAACCCTTTCAGTCTACTTCAGCCACCTTTGTGTCTACTTGATATTCCTGCTCTAGTGTCTGACACCCCACCCACCTCACCCTTGCTGGCTTTGTATGTATTATTTGTTATGTTTGTGAGTGACAGGGTTTGTCCCCGCCATTATTTGGCCTGAGTAACATTCCAGTTTTCGTATTTTACAATAATAGATTTAATTTAATTTTTTTGTTTTTTTTAAGCCAAAAAGCTACCCAAGACCGAACCACAAACTGGAGGAGGTAACACCATCAGAGGAAGAGGAGTAGACCTTACTGAAGCTACACAGCCTAGCAAGAGTCAATGCTGTAGTAACTAAGCCTTCATGTACGTCAAACTGTATTCAATATTCTCTTGCTTCCTAATTGTTTAAAAACAATTGAGTGTTTAACTCCTTCTCGGCCTTAGTGCCCCTCTGGCAGTGAATGAGTAAACCCGGCCCAGTAAAACGTAAAAAAATAAATATGAAGACTCGCCGTGTAGTCTCAGTCCTAATACAGGATTCTTTTACTGCTGAATCTGATTTTTAACAACGTGCATGCATTACTTTCTGAAAGCTGACAAGCTGTCCTAGTGTGAAAGACTAAATAAATAAAATATGAGAAACTGTTATTATGGGCGTTATAATGGGCACTATAGAATATGGTACCTCGGAAATAAATATTCTTTTAACCCCTTCTGAAACGCGTTGCTGGCCTTTCCAGCTGCAAAGCATTTGGTAATGGTAAAGCTGGTGATGATTAACCCAAAGTGGAACTTTTTAAACTTTTGTTCTAAATAGTTGCTTTTTAATGCTAAAATAAGCAGGTGTAAGAAATGTTTTCAGCTCCTTCACAGTATTCATTCAAAACAACCGTTGCTCTTGCCCACAATCCAAACATACATTCCGCTTCTTTTCAGCCACTAAACTTTCTGCTCGTCTAGGTGGAAAACAATAATAATAATAATAATGTTCGCTGAAATCATTATTTCGTTAGTCACAGCGGGATAGGCTTTTTATTTCTGTAGCAAATTAATAAAAATCATGTTTAACCCCTATGAATTATATTCAAGGTGATTCTTTTCAGATGTAATATTATTATTTTTTTCTTGGAACACAAAGCTCTTTAGTATCCGGTTTTAATTCAACGCTCTTCTGGTTTCTTGCATTTTCTCCCAATACAATAGCAAGTATCGACGCACTAACAATTATGTGTACTTCATTTAGTTATCTTAAAATTGGATGGTAAAATTGTATTGTAAATAGGGTACTGAATTGTAGTCTACATTTATGTTTAATATGTTCTGTTACTTGTAAGATTTGGTTAAAATTGTACAGTTACTAAAATGATGAAATAAAAAAGCTAATGGTTTTTCCTTTATCCTGATTTACTCTTTTATGTGGCTTTTGCATTTTTTTTCTACCGTAACAAGTTATTTGCGAGATGTACTGTACTAAAGAATGGTAAAACATTTGATTTTGGGTTAAACCATGTAAAAAAAAAAAAAATCACTGTCTGCAAAACGACACGGTTTTAAATTCGTATTCAATTCCACATTTCTTGCTTCTTAAATAGTCTGCATTTTGGAGAAAGAAAATATATAACGCTTGACCCGTGCTTGCTGTATATGAATTATTTGCTTACATTTCAGAAAAAAAATAAAACTCAAATAAAATGTTCTAAATCTATGTCTGTAATACAATCAACACCACAGTCTTGCTTTTTAAATTCCAGGTTATTTAATTTTTTTGTTCAGTATGTTGCACTAATACCACGTATTCATCTACTTAAATATTAAATGTACTTGCAGGGACTTACAAATAGTTATTGTAAAAGTACAGCAAAACTAGTCTTACTAGGAAATGGCAATAGCACTTAACCAGTGTTTTACTTTTAAACTGAGGTGCTCAGGTTTGAATAAAGTGGTATAAAAACTTGGGCATGTTCCATTTTTTTATTTTTTTGCTTTTTACCTATTGTATGGTAATGATTTGCTTTGACAAACTAACCCTTGCCAGATGTTGGATTACCTGACACTGCTTGATTTGTGTTCATGCAAGTTTTTACATCCAGGTAAGAGTATGAGGCAAACGGTAATGTTTTGCTGAGATCCTGCCAGCATTGCAGTCTTTACTAACTGCTGGCATACATAGGCAGCTGCATTCTCATATATTTCCTTTAAAGTGTTTCTACCATAGCCTGAACTTTCTATGCCTGTTTTGTGACCGGAGTCGTTTTTCAACACCAATGGTTTTGTAAACGCATCATGCTGTTCAGCTGCTTCTGGAAGACTTTGGTCATAATGATCACATTTGGACAGATCCGCTTCATGTGTATATATGTCCAGAAAGCCGATTTGTGGATTTTCAGTGTTGGTATCTTCTGATTTTAAGTCCTGTGAATGTTTTAAGAAAGATATGAGCACCTCCTTTGCTATTCCAACAACTTCTTTGTCACTCAGAACTTCCCACAAACCACTGGATGCCAGAACAAGGAATTGGCATGAATGGTATATTGGGATGGAGATGGTATGAGGTGCTGGGATTACTCCCTTCTTTAGTTTGGGGTCTCCATGGAAGCCAAGTCCTCGCGTAACTCTGCTAATTCCTTCGACTAGACCCCAATCTTCATTAGTGCTGATCGATCCTCCAGCTTCTATCACACGTTTCCTTTCGCAGGGGTTGGCAGTACTGTGTTTCGTAGTAAGGCAGTAGCTTTTCCCATTTCTGCACAACACAGCCTGTATGTTTCCTATAAAATTATGCAAGTGCATTGTTTATCACAGTTCATTAAAACTACAGACACTTTGTGACATCAACTTACTCAATTGAAACATCAGTGATCTGTTATACTGCTAGTATTAGTTATACACAATAACCCTTTACTGTCAGTGTATTTCTGATGTTTAATTTGCGTTCTGCCAACTCTGGCCCATGACATTACAGAAGGGAGAGAGGCAGAAACCTAGCAGAGAAATACAGCAAATCGGATAAAGAAAAGTTAACTTGGCAAAGAGAAAATGTAGCCTATTATTCTGAGGGAGGAGTGGCTCAGTGAGTAAAGACCTGGTTCAATTCCCGGTGTCAGCTCCTTGTGACTTTGGGCAAGTCACTTTATCTCCCTGTGCCTCAGGCACCAAAAACATAGATTGTATGCTCGATGGGGCAGGGACCTGTGCCTGCAAAATGTCTCTGTAAAGCACTACGTGAAGTAAAACTAGCAGCGCTATACAAGAACATGCTATTAATATTATTTTAAAACATGAAAGACATTTGCATAAACTGGAATTAGGTACAATTGTATTCGTTCTAAAGAGCCAATCTTAGCGACCCTTCAAACTAAAACAAATATATATTTTTTGGTTTTAATATATGCAGCCTTTGATTACCTTTTATTGAAAACTAATTACCTGAGCTGCCGATTAATCCGCAAAGAGCCTGCTTTTCAGGGTTCACTAAATGGCTGCGTTTCAGTTTCAATCAATCCTTCAGTCAGTGTAACTCAGCAGCTACAATGTATTCTTATATTCTGAAGGTAACATTATCTATTGTTACAGTTTGCAGCTCAAACTGCTGGGAATATTGGCAACAAATTATCACAAACAGAAAATAGTTTCAAAGATCTTGCTTTGCTGGTGAAGTTTGCTAAAGCCTGCTATAGAATTCAAAGGATGCTCATATCAAAACTTATTAAAAATGGCATTAAGAGTCTAATTTAAAAAAAAAGTAAGTATCTAATACTACAATCTTTTTTTAAATCAGATGTGTGTGTGTGTGTGTGTCACAGTTTGTCCTCTGTTTAGCTGCTCTGGGCCAGTGGACAAGTTATGTCAAGCTAAGATTTTAATCGGAACCCAGTGACTTGGAACGGCACTAAACAACAGTGCTGGTGCAGACAAAAAAGTGTAAAAGTGATATATAAGGTGTAACTGAAAATATTCTCAACCTTCACAGGGAATGTGTACCGATTCCCTTACAAATAGTGATGCATCCAGGGTAGGAAGGGAGCGATGGTAACAGGAACACCCAAAACAGGGAGAGGCCATCGTGTAGATCATAAAAACGTAAACTTTATATATATATATGCGATCCGGCGAGGGGGCACTCTCGTGGAGGGACTTTGAAGTGGCTGCAGTGCTAACATCCCGTTTGCTGACCGACTGCCTCAAGTAAAACCTTATGTGATCTTGTTCTATGTACACAATGTGAGTACATGTCTTATGTGTTTTTAAATATAAAGTTTACGTTTTTATGATCTACACGATGGCCTCTCCCTGTTTTGCATGATCCTGACTGCGAGTGGAAGCCTGCATGGAATATCTCCCATCCCAATACCAGTATATGCTGCCTTAACACCTACCTGCTACTCCAGGTGGAAGTCTCCATGAACCACACCAATACATGCTGTTTTAATACCTACTTGTTGTAAGTAGGCATTTTATTAGAGCCAAGATTTGTCATAGATCCACATTCTGTGTTTACTTGCTGCACCATTATTCCTCATTTTTTCTTTTTGGGTGTTCCTGTTACCATCGCTCCCTTCCTACCCTGGATGCAAAACTAAGATTTTAAGCCTGATTCTATTTATAGCTCTTTGTATGTATAAGATAAAGAAAAAAATACACGTGTCCAAAAAAAGCACTAATCAATCAAAAACTGTACCCAATTGTTTGAAATAGTTGGCATACTTTCTAAAATAAAACACTGATTTCACGATGTCAATTGCAAGTTCACTGGTTCTACAGCTATTTTTGTTTATAACTATTCAGGTTATAAAATAAGTGTCTGCACTCATATGCTGCAGATGTAGTCCAGTTGGGATAAGCAAAAATATGACTGTTAAGCTCATGGTCTCTTGGTACAGTATGACGTTAGTAGAAACTTTGTTTAATTTATCTGTCAGCATTTCTCTCTGCTTTCATGTTACTGGGTCAGAGGCTGCAGAGTGCAAACAAACCAGGAAATAAAGCACTTCTGGCATTTAGAATTACTACAATTTGGAAAAACTGCTAAATTCACTACATTACGCAATGCTGTGCTAATTTAAGACGGTTTCAAGAATTGCAGTGAATGTATGAATTCCCATATTACAAATACACTTCATAATCATGTTTTATTTTGTCCAACTGTCGTGTACACTATTCCTATAGTACAGGAACGGAGTCTGGTTTACATGTTCAACAAGGTGAAAGCAGAAGCAGTTCCGGTTACCACCTGACACAATAAAATGAGTCCCTTTTATTCTTCTTGATTAGAGCACATAACTTGAAATGTGTTCCATTACACAAATGAACACGTTGTACCAAAGCAATAGTGAAAAGAGCAGGCTTCTGGTTTGTATAGAAAACTATATTGGCAGCAAAAACAAGGAAGCAGCAATTCCATGTTATTGGTCATGAGCGGAATTACCCGACGTTGCCTGGGGGGTCCAAAGTAGGGAAAGTTCAAAATATATATTTTTTACATTTCTTACGATAGTTTGACAATGCTTAGCATCTTTTTGCTAATCTAAAAATTACCCTAACTGTATCCTTACCAATTGCATGCTATCAAGTTGAGAATAGCAAGAAAAATGCAGAAAGACTAAAGCTAAAAAAATGTAAGCGCTTTTTATTCACATGCTTTTGTTTGCAGTGGGATGTAATGTAAGTAAGATATATATATATATATATGTATATATATATGTATATACACATACATACCAAATATGTTGTTAAATGAACAAATTTGTGAGGAGCTAGAGTGAAAAAAAAACAACAAAGTTTCATGAACATTTGTTAAGGAGCTATCCAAAGCTATGGGCCAAACATGCCAAAATCCTACTGTTGCTCTTTTAATCCTTTTAGATAGCATGCTAAGGGCTGGGACCCGCTGTGCCCGGTGGCGTGAGCGTTCCCCACCAGCAGGGGAATCCTTGTGAGCCGGTCCCAGTCCCCCCTCGCTGCTGGCTCACTACGCGCTGTGACGCGTCAGCCGCCAGGGGATGCAAGAAAATTGTGATCCTGAGCGGTGACGCGTCACGTGGTGCGCTGATGAGCCAATCAGTGGCGGCAGCTGTCAGGAAGCAAGGTAGGTTGTGTGTGTGTGTTTTGCTGTTGCTTACCTTCCAGCAGCAGCTCCCTCCTGCAGCCTGAGCCCGTGGACGGAGGGGGGGGAGTAGCGGGTCCCTCCGCTCAAGCCACGCCCCCACTCCCGCTCCGGCTCCCTACAGACTGAATATCGCGGTCTGTGTCTGTCAGCGCCCCGCCTGTCTGCAGTGCGGGCGCGCTGACTGAGGGAGCGGGGCCTTAGCCTAAGATTGGTGGCTCTAGGATTAAGCGTGTGGATTTGTATAGCCGGACAACAAACTTTCTGAAATATAGTATGGATTGGTAAAACGTCGGTGTACAGTTCTGGTGGCAGGATGCATACAAAATAAAGGGGGTGCAAAGACAAGCAACTAAAATGTAAAGTGTAACAGGAACAAGGAGGGAGAGGGAAATTATATATACGTTTAAATACATCACTCTTATCTTTCATGTATAGGATCAAAGCATTTTTCATAACAAATGCTCTCAACTTAGCAGACAAGTTCTAGGCTTAGTGAAAATGGGAGGAAATACATCCGTGAAAAAGCAGTGAATTAATGGAACAATCTCTGAAAATAAATAATAGCACATAACTGTCCAACATGTTTTTAATTTCAAGCTGCCTAATAGGCTACAATACCTTTTTCCTTACATCCTTAGTGCTAAATTCTTGTTATGCTTCATAATGTCTGCAAATTATTATAACTAACGTTCATATTCCTGAGTTCAAAAAGAGGGATTCTCTAGGTAGGTCCTACCCTATCTGAGTCTCATGGTCACTTTCCATGCTTTCTCTTCTTTTCGTTCCTATATAAAAACGTGTTATACTTAAATACAAATTAGCAGACCACCTTGGGATACATAGGACCCACGTAAAGGTGGTGGAGGCTAACAAAATAAAATAATCAGAATTTTTTTTGTAGACACGGGTATCCGGAATATGAACAAAAGCGGGAATTCAAATAGGGTTTCAAAACAGTTAGGAAATTGGATATACTTGGTGGGCCATACGGTTCTTATTTGCTGTTCTATACAGATGTAGCCAGATTAAATGTCTTTGGTGCCACGTCCAGGATTAGCACTACGGGGTCCCATTGAGAAACATGGACCCCACCACAAACTTGCTTTTTCTCTCATGGCACTGGGGATAGTAAGTCTTACTACATCTGTATTTAAAGTGAAAATCGCCGGAAAGGGGAACCGGCGATTTTTGCCGTGTGCGCATGTGCAAACCGGCAATTTCCCCTTTCTGCGCATGCGCAACCTCCGTTCTGCGCATGCGCACCCTCGGCGACCGCCTGTTCTGCGCATGCGCGACCTCTGACTTCCCCGATCTGCGCAGACAGGGCGGCCCCCTTCTCGGTACAGCTGCATAAGCGGATCGCCGAAAAGCGGGGCCTTGCTGTATGTGGCATTGTTGAATTAGACCATTAGCAATATACTGTGAAAGTGCTCCCCGTCTCTAGAGAAGAGTTTAGACACATTCATTTGCATGGTGCTGATCTCTTTTCCAGCACTGGGAAGCGAAAGTTATTGCAGTTGGTGAGCCCTAAATTTTTTTAAAGTTTTCAGGAAAATAGAAGAACATTTTGAACTGAATTTATTCACCGACAGACAAGACCTTATAGGGGGAAAAGAGCCCCTACTGTTGCACTCCAAGTTTAAGTTTACCAGTGTATTAAATAAAATTTAAATGTTGATAGTATTTATAATTTTAAAATATATTTGGACAGACTGAACTAACAATATACAAAAAGATATGCAAATGATACTCCGTAAGAGAATGCTAATACACATTAGAACTACGTAGGCTACCTGGCCAATCAGATTGGTGGCTCTATGATGTCACCGGGCACTATGACGTCACCCAACTCTCTCCCTCTCCGGCTCCCTGACGGAGGGGAAGCGTGGCACGGCCCTCCTGCCCCAGCCGCCAATGCTCACTTCCCTCCCTCCCCGGGGGGGACGGGACAGACGGTGGGCAGGCAGCCTCCGGAAGGACCCCCTTCCTCCTGCAGCTGCCCCCAGTAAGATGGCTGCACACAGCGGACAGGCAGGGGGTGGTATTCAGTCAGGAGAGAGGGGGGGGTTAGTCAGGAAAGAGGGGGGAGAGGGAGTCAGGAGAGAGAGGGGGGGGAGGGAGTCAGGAGAGAAGGGGGGAAGCCTGAACAGCTGTGGGAAGGGAGTTGAGAGGGAGGATGGGGGAGGCAGAACATTACATTATCAGCTAGTAGTTCATAAGATTTTGAGATTAGCGTTCTGAAGTCTGCCACGTGTTAAGCCTTGCTTTGCGCGAGTGCTAGCTAATTAAATAGTTACTAATTAGCGTGCACCTTACATAGATTGATGCATTCTAATAGCTGTATGCATATAGTAGTGATATTACTGCTATTGAAAATATAAACAATCGGTAATAATAAGTAGCACCAGGAGTGTGTGAACTGTATTTCATTCACATACACCTAGTTACACTGTTTCAGCTTAGGGGTGGTGTGCCTGATAGTGCACGAGCTTATTAGTAAGCAAGAGGCAGGGCTAGCGTCGGGTCTATTCTCCCGCGGTGTATACAATGTATCAAGTATAATCGTTCGACAGAGTACTCAGTATCCACAAGACTGACAGATTTTATACGCCTACCAAGTAGATCTACTTCAAGATCTTCATTTTAGGAAGCATGAGCGCGGATTGATTGACTTGTACTACCGAGGCATGTTTGATATCTAAATGTCTTGCTATGCTTAGGATAATCGGTGGTTTGGGGCATAGGTCCCAATCACAGTGCTCAATCCAAATCTGAACCTTTAGACAATAATAAGTATGAGTCCACATATCATGGTGACAGGAAACTGTATCAGCCAGCAGGTAGAGTAATGAGACCCAGTGCTATATTAATGCAGCAAAAGAGGACACTCAGTGTAATGGCAGTAGTCCATGTGTCATAATAAATAAAGGTTAACATACCATTGTTGTATGGAACTCGGCCATACTAAACCCTTATGCTGCAGCACTATTCCAGGTCATCCAATATCCCTGTGAGGGAGAAATATACTCACAGCAGGCTTGTTCCAATACAGCGTGCAGCACGCTCAATATTCACATAGAAGTTGAAATCCAAAGATTCCTGCGGTGCACAGCAGAATAGGGTAGAGGACCAGCAAGGTGTAGTTTAAAATATCCTTTATTGAAACAGCATGGTACAGGGGACACACACTCTGACGCGTTTCGGACTGGTATAGTCCTTAATCATATGATTAAGGACTATACCAGTCCGAAACGCGTCAGAGTGTGTGTCCCCTGTACCATGCTGTTTCAATAAAGGATATTTTAAACTACACCTTGCTGGTCCTCTACCCTATTCTGCTGTGCACCGCAGGAATCTTTGGATTTCAACTTCTATATGCTTAGGATAAGCATGCCAGATGCTGCCGGTTCGTGAATCTGTTTTGTATATTTTCAACAGATTCGGCTCGTCGGATAGCGTGCGAGTAAACGTACGGACGCACTGGTAAACGGCTGGGCCCCGACTCTCAGCTGCCTATAAGCCTCTTCCTTTCTCTTCCCCATGCCGCCGAGCTTCCACTGCCGGCGCGCGACGTGGCGCTCTGACATCAGCACGCCAGAAGTTAGCTTAACCCAGCTTCCGGCGTGCTGTGTGCTGACGCCAGAAAGCCCCGTCGCGTGCCGAGGAATAGTAGAAGAGGCAATGATTTGAAGCCAGAGGGTTGGGGGTTCAGATTAAATGTGAAGAAGTACTTTACTGAAATATTAGGGGTTTAATGGCATGGACATATACACAAAAGTATTCTAAAAAAAACAGTGATATAATGGGAGTTTTAGGTTTCACATGTGGTACTCACGAGCATACTAGGTGGTCCAAGCTGTCCTTATGTACTGAAAATTTGTATGTTTCTGTTTATCTTGTGGAGATGTATGGGCAGGAAAAAATTCTAATACTGAACCGCCCATTCATCAGAAATACATTACATTAATTAAACATTTCAAGCCTGCTTAGAAATATAATCTAAATTGTAAAGTTTTCACCTAAACATTCTGCACAGCTTTTCACATTTACAAATGATGAACATTTTCACAAGACTGCAGTGAATGCCAGATGTGTTTGTGCTCCTCCAGGGTAAAGCTATGCACTTCTTAAACAGCATCTTAGTTTTTCATCAACAAGAGCCACAATTACCAATAGTCAGAGTGCAAAAGGTTAGCTTGAACTTGTCAAAGGCTATTTTCGCTTGTAGTTTTGTTGTAAGTGTAGCCAGGCCATCTGTAGCTACTAGTTTGCTTCCCTCCTGGCAGTAAGCCCTGTTATAAGCAGGCCTTGGCAGTAGTTGCTATGGGGTTTCCCCCTCCTTGGTACTGCACTTGAGTGACAGCAGGGGGCAATGACATCAAGCCTGTGCATGACCAACCATGGAACAGACCTGATGCCCTCCTCATGGCTGTACTTAAGGGCTGGTACCGCCCAAATCTGGCAGTGCCTTTCCCCACTTGAGGAAGGAAGGTCACACATTGGAGAGGTGCAGATAGAGTGTATGGTCAGCGCACAGTGTGGTATTATGAAGAAGAAAAATAGTAAAAGACAGATGTTAGATAGCAGTACATAAGAGCTTAAATCATGTTACCAGCAGGTACAATGCACCACACGAACCGTAATGGCCAAATCTCCCACGGGGTGGGGGAAACACTATTACATAATTTTTCACACAAAATGGTGTGCTTGTTATATGAAGATACTGTATCTAAAGAATGTGTGTTTGATGCAGATCTGAAATCTACCCCTTTACTTTCAAATGTAGGTCATACTAAATAAACTAGTCAAGATAGTAGCTTTTTATTGTCATGTCTGATCTGCTGCATTGCAAACTTTTTCATTTTTGCCTCAACTCAACATCTACAAGTTAAAGCAGGAATACTACATTCCCCTCCCTTTTTTTCTCTTATTTCTATATGTAAAGCATGTGACAATGTATAATTCTGCATTCTTACCTAAGCTGGCAGTCGTTTGGTGCTCCTGTTATAAATCTGTAAAAATCCCTATTGTGTGCCTAACAAAATGGCTGCCTTCTAACTTTGTGCTGCAATCTGTGAAATGCTACAGCTAATATGTAACATTATATTACTAAGTACAACACATTATTGTTAAAGCTTTCAGAGTAATAGAGTCTGCTGTTTGGAACATAGCAACATCAGTTTGTGATACTTTATTGCCAAAGAGCAGAGCTAAAAAAAAAGTTGTGTGTCAGAACCTGTTTCAAAAAAAGAAGTGGATATGATCAGTACATTAAAAAAATTGCCATTAGTTTACAAAAGTAAACCTAACCACGTTTTTAGAATATGTTATGTGTACATACTGTATCGAACATGAACTGCTTTACAAAATGATCCCCATTAAGTCCTGAACATGTGCCATTATAAAAACTGTTGATTACTGGAAAAGTGACATGATAAATTGATGTCCTTATCTTTGTTGAATATGAAAACAGGCAAAAGCATGTGATGATATCACATATGGTCAATAATCTGCAATATGCAGCAAGTAAAGTACTGCAGAATACAGTGTGTCCTCTGCTTTAACATTTAACATCCTACTGTATGCTGATCATGGCAAACGATATGTAAGTATATGAGATATACCTAAAGAAAGTCTCCTAAGAAAGTGCTCAATAAGTTTTCCACCTGTTTGTTGCTGGACAGTGGTTTGTATGACATGAACCATGTACTTGCTGAACTTTTACTGCTCTTGGAATAGTTACAGATTACACTCTTGTTGAACTCTTTTTGTATTTTGCCGCTGCTATACATGTTCCCTATCCTACAGCACTAAAAGCACTAAACTGTGTTTTTGTCACACGATTAACAAACAACAGATATTTTGAATTAAGCTATATAACATACATACCGATATTTGCTATATGTAGAATACCAAGCCTGTTTTTAGGTGCTAGTGTTGGTTGATCATTTGTTTCCAGTAAGTCATTATTCTCTTGACTTGTGTTAGCCTTAAAAATGGCATCTATTAAACAGGTCACCGCAGTACAGGCGCTCCATCTTGCTTTTGAATGTTCTTTCCTTCCTAGCCGTAAAATCCTATCCATTCGCCAAAAGGCTTCAGCATATGATGTGTGAAGCCATTCAAAACCACTTATTTTTGTTAATTTCTTCTCACACACCGTAGAAGAGAAAAGGTTTTCTATTACCTTGTAGTTTGGTTTAAAAACCGCATCAAAAGAAGTGATAAAATGTATTTCTTCCTCAGTCATTCTGTATGATGAATCCATCTTCATGAGTTGGTCTAGAAACAAAACAGGAAACTCTTCTGACACCGTCCGAGCAGCAGATTTTCCATGAAAACCATCAAATAGGCCAACAAAGCAGGTGTTTGTCCTCTTTCCAAAATTGTCAACAACCGTAAATGAATCTTCCATGTCACTCTTCCAAGCAGCGTTCTTGTTGCAGCAAACTGCTGTTGCGCTTATTAAGTCGTTGTTCGTGTCTATTTTATATACTTGGGAGCCCATTCTTCTAGAATAATGTAGAGAAGAAAGCATCTTTCCCTTTAACATTTCATAGGAATGAATAATCTTCTGTGTTTCTCTATATTTATAATCTGAAGAGCCGAGTATTTGGGATATCACTTGCTCTTTTGGGAAGGTGAGGCTCTTGATGTCTGGTGGTAGTTGCCATAGTGTATAACCCAGTACAGTACGAGCTTTGTGCTGTTGTTTGTGGTGCAAGAGCAAATGCTGATTTATGTGCTGCTGACATATCGAACAGGAGATCCAAATATCATTAAATTCAAGTTTCATGTAATCTTTATCTTTAGAGACCTGAAGTACAGGGTTTGGGGTTTCTGCTGTACTGGGTAGCAAATCTTTCCTCTTCATCCTGGAGAGAAATAAAATGAAAACAATGTAATTGTAAGGCTTGTAAATTACCAGTCTGATTGGTCATGTAATATTTTTAGGGAGTAGCAGTCTCTAGTTTGTGTAAAAAAAAAAATCAACAATCTAATTGGCTTCCTTAAACAAATGTAGCCATACTTACAGCAAATCTTTGTCTCTGGGACATAAACGCAAATATTTTTTTTTCCGAGGGCCTCTGAATCGTGTATGTCAGTTAAAAGTTTTAGTCTACCTTTACCTCTCCCCCCACCTTCTTATCAGAGTGCCAATAAAGGTAAATTTGGGGGGCGGGGGTAGAGAACCCCATTGTACCGCACTGCGGAATATGTTGGCTCTTTACAGTTAAACAATAATGATAATAGAGGAAGGTTATTGCCTGTACAAACTTGTTGACCACACAGTAACATTACATAAAGAAAGTAGTTTGATAAAATAAAGTCCCCCAAAGATTTCACTCACCATGTGTATAAACTATCTTATGAAAATGATTGAAAAAATTATAATAGATGTCTGTTTTTAATATATAAAAATCCGACCACTGGAGACCCCTTAGTTTGCACTGAAAACTGAAATTAGAAACGTTTACTCGATAAGGAATTAAATTCTAATGTAATAGATTCCCACAGTTTTGTTGCTGCTTTGTGCCTTACAATAATGATCACAATCAGAAACCAGACGTACCGCACACTTGTTGAAAGCAGAAATACAGGATACGTGTGTAGCCGGGCTCCCCGCTTACCTCTGCTATGGGCGGGGGAGCTGCCGGCTTGTCCGGGTGCGCCGGAGCTACGGGCAGACCCAGCTAGGTGTAGGAAGCCACTGTCGTGCTTCGGAGCTTCGCAGCAGTCCCGATATGCAAGGCGCCGCCATCTTGGTTGCCTTGCCATGCGCGATAGAGCTCTAGCGCAGTGAAGCAGATGAGTTGCGGCAGCCATTACCAGGCTCCACACAGGACTACATGTCCCAGCAGCCCGAGGGCTGCTTACTACATGGGCCAACACAGCCAATAGGACTGCAAGAGTCACGGAGGAGATACATTTGGCACGCTTAGGCCCAGGCGCCAGTCGGGAGCAGGATGGCGAGGAGTGTAGTAGTTTCCAGGGAGCAGTGCTCCTTTGGACTTGGCCAGATTTCCCCCTAGGTCCCAGCTAGGCCCCGACTCACTGTAGTTTGTGGTTGTTGCAGGGAAGACCCATAGATAGGGACGCTTCTCCAATAGCTGTTTATTGTTAGTACACCATGTGACGGAAACAACGCATTGTGCACGGCCTGCGGTCTGGGACCAGACCACAGGCATACCACTAAGAGAGATTAAGGGACACCCTCCAGTGGGAGCTCCCTCAAGAGGCGGATACCTCCGGACAGGTGAGGGAGGATCCAGTAGAACCGCGTTGTAGGATCACGTTGCGATTCCATGGATCCACCATCCAAGAAGGCCTGGCCTGGCCTTAGACCAGGAAGGTACCCAACATGCACCAATGACCACACACAGGGGTAGTGCTACTCCACACACTTTGGGTGGGCTTGGTTGTGTGGACACCGGGTGGTTAGGTGCTTCAGTACTTTGGGGGTTCCACCAGGGTGGTGTTACTGTGTTGTGGGTATTGTATCGTGGGACATACAGGACAACTACAAGCTCATATTGCACCCAATTCTTGTTCAGCTGGTCTTAGCTGATTGGAGAGTGGCAACCTCCTACCTAATTGAAGCTTACCCCCCCTTAAATGGTTAAAAGCTCACTCCATAGCATCTCCCACTCTCAGGGGGACTTGCTTGCTTGCAGTATGATTGTGACAAATCTAATACAGAGTGCTTTTCCTGGTAATGTACAGGTTAATAAAAGATTCAATCAGATTTAGAACTTTGCAACTAATTTTGACAGATTTATTATAAATCATTCTTCCTGGTAATGCACAGGTTATTAAGAATTTATATTAGTGTTAGGGACCCTTGAGATGTGGTCTGCCATGTAGTGGCTCAGGGGCTTACAACACTTTGGCCAAAATGTTAAACTAAAAGACCATTTTATTTAATAGATATCTATTGTGACAAACGGCTTACTCCGGGACTCCGTCGTTTGTCCGGGACTGTTTAGAACACGGTCTTTTAGGGTAGGTTAAATGATGAGGCGTCACGTACTGTTCCTTTAAACAGGCTATGCCTGGTTTATTCAGTCCCAGGCACTGAGACTGCCACAGTGCATACAACAGAAAACAGATCAAAACAAAAGCTGCTCACCTGAGCGATAACTTAACTTAGATATCCCTGACTCAGGGTTGGACGTGGCTTTTCCACTTCCAACATCAAAACACGGTACTTTTGCAGTCTTACACAAATGAACAGAAAGATTGAACCTGTTTGGGGAAGAGGCTTCTCCCCTCTGTAGTTCAGCAGCCTTCCAGCCTCCTGGCTCTTGTGGGGAGACCAGAGCAAACAGGAAATCAGTCTTTCATACCTGATTCCTAATTAGCATGACAGGTGACAGAAATCAGGCAGCAGACAAACTCTGGTCTGGATCTCTCATCCCTCAGTTCCAGCGCTTGCC
This sequence comes from Ascaphus truei, assembly GCF_040206685.1. Classification (NCBI taxonomy): domain Eukaryota; kingdom Metazoa; phylum Chordata; class Amphibia; order Anura; family Ascaphidae; genus Ascaphus; species Ascaphus truei. Next base: position 358,491,987 of record NC_134484.1, read on the forward strand.
AAACTGTGGGATGGAGTGTATGTATTATAAGGCTGCACTCCCAGGCCAAACAGGATAGAAACTGTCTAGTATCCTGGGAGCCCTATATACGGAATTTATTACCATCCCCTGGTTTCTGTCACATATCCTCCCCCCCAGCTCAGACCTCGAGGGATGAGCGACCATGGATATTAGGGAGTGCATCCTTGACAACCCGTCAGCATTGCCATGTTTGTGCCCTGACCTGTGTTCCACAGAAAATTTAAAGGGTTGTAGGCTTAGGAACCACCTGGTCACTCTAGCATTCTTTTCCCTGTTTTGACACATCCAGGTAAGGGGTGCATGATCTGTGACCAACCGGAATTTTCTCCCCAACAGGTAGTATTTGAGCGTCTCTACAGCCCACTTTATTGCGAGACACTCTTTCTCTACTATGGAGTAATTTTTCTCCTGGGGATTTAGTTTCCTACTTAAATAAAGGATGGGGTGCTCCTCACCTTGAGACTCCTGGGAGAGTACCGCCCCCAGCCCAACCTCAGATGCGTCGGTTTGGACTACGAACTCTTTGGAGAAGTCAGGTGTGACCAACACTGGTTGGGCACAGAGAGCTTCTTTCAGGCTTCTAAAGGCCTGTTCGGTTTCGGGGGACCACTTTACCATTAGCGGTCCTCTTGCTTTTGTGAGGTCAGTTAGTGGGGTTGCCTTAGTTGCAAAATTGGGAATAAACCTTCTATAGTACCCAATTAACCCCAAAAAAGTCCTTACTTGTTTTTTTGTAACTGGTCTTGGCCAATTTTGTATCGCCTCCACTTTGAGTGTTTGGGGTTTGAGTAAACCTCTGCCAATAGAATATCCCAGATACTTGGCCTCCTCCAGACCAATAGTGCCTTTAGCGGGGTTAGCAGTTAGTCCAGCAGACCGGACTGCGTCAAGCACAGCTTGGACCTTTGGAAGGTGGGATTGCCAATCTTCACTATGGATTACCACATCATCCAGGTAGGCGGCAGCATACCGAGCATGTGGTTTTAAAATTTTATCCATCATTCTTTGGAATGTGGCGGGAGCTCCATGTAAGCCAAAAGGCAACACCTTATACTGAAAGAGGCCGTCTGGGGTTGAGAAGGCTGTCTTTTCTTTTGCCCTTTCTGTGAGGGGAACCTGCCAGTACCCTTTTGTTAGGTCTAGGGTTGTGAGATATCGGGCTTTGCCCAGTCTCTCTACAAGTTCATCTACCCTGGGCATAGGATAAGTATCAAATTTTGACACCGCGTTTAGTTTCCGGTAGTCATTACAAAACCTTGTTGTACCATCTGGCTTTGGGACTAAGACTATAGGGCTGTTCCACCCACTTTGGGATTCCTCAATTACACCTAGTTTTAGCATTTTTTTAACCTCTAAACTTATAGCCTTTCTTTTGGCCTCTGGGATTCGGTACGGTTTAAGGTTAACTCGGACCCCTGGTTCAGAGACTAGGTCATGTTCAATTACGCTAGTTCTACCTGGCCGTATAGAGAAGATTTCTTTGTTTCTTCTCACTAAATTCTGAACCTCTCGTTTCTGATGAACAGACAGGGTTTCAGCTATGCTAACCTCTGGGTCAGTTTCTTGATTCTCTGACGGACCTGGGGGTACTAGGGTTAACAAGACTTCTCTATCTTTCCAGGGCTTGAGTAGGTTTATATGGTAAATTTGCTCAGGTTTCCTCCTACCTGGCTGTCTTACCTTATAATTTACTTCTCCCACTCTTTCCAAGACCTCATATGGCCCATGCCATTTAGCAAGGAATTTACTCTCCACGGTGGGAACCAGAACTAGTACCCTATCACCTGGAAAAAAAATTCTGACCCTAGCACCCTTATTATACGTATTCCTCTGTGCTTCTTGAGGTTTCTCCATGTGTTCCCTCACTATGGGTAGGACTGCAGCAATGCGGTCCTGCATCTGGGCAACATGCTCTATTACACTTCTGTAAGGGGTAACCTCGTGTTCCCAAGTCTCTTTGGCTATATCCAGTAAGCCCCTTGGGTGTCGGCCATACAATAGTTCAAACGGGGAGAAGCCTGTGGATGATTGGGGAACTTCCCTAATGGCAAATAACAGGTACGGTAACAAACAATCCCAGTTTTTCCCATCTTTATCAACCGCCCCCCCGTAACATGCTCTTTAAGGTTTTATTGAACCTTTCCACTAAACCATCTGTTTGTGGATGATAGACTGAGGTTCTGAGATGCTTGATTTTTAGGAGTTTACATAGCTCTTTTGTTACTTGGGACATAAATGGTGTTCCCTGGTCAGATAGAATCTCTTTAGGAATCCCGACCCAGGAAAACAGAACTACTAACTCTTTTGCTATGTTTTTAGCTGAGGTGCTACGTAGGGGAACTGCCTCCGGATATCGGGTGGCATAATCTAATATTACCAATATATGCTGATGTCCCCTAGCAGACTTTATTAGGGGTCCTACTAGATCCATAGCAATCCGGTCAAATGGTACCTCTATTATGGGAAGGGGTACCAATGGGCTGCGGTACGCCTTGAACGGGGCGGTGATCTGACATTCTGGGCATGAGGAACAATAATTCGTAATTTCTGCCAGAACCCCAGGCCAATAGAAGCTTCGGAGAACCTTTTCTTTTGTCTTTTCCACCCCTAGGTGTCCCCCCAATGGATGACTATGTGCGAGGTGTAATACTACGTTACGGAATGTCCGTGGTACCAACAATTGTTTAGTTGTAACTGATTTCCTTTTATCAACCCGATATACTAGGTCGTTCTCTACCTCGAAGTAGGGGTAAGCAAGTGACCTATCTGGTTGGCCAGGAGTACTATTCTGGTCCCGTATATTTCCCCTTGCTACCGCTAATGTGGGGTCTTTCCACTGGGCCTTCTTAAAACTCCCAGGACTGACCTCTAGGTCAGCGAGGGTCTTATCCGGTTCTGGGGTGGTAAGTGTCTGCTCAACATCTTGATTTGGGGTATTCCCTACCAAAGTAGTGATGGGGAAGGGAATTTTACAGCACTCCTCCTTTTCCCCCTTCTTATTTGGGCCCTCGTCAACCTCCATTTCTGAAAAAGGGAAAGGATTTGTTTCTTCTAATACTTCGTTATGGTCCGCTATTGAACTCTGGGCGCTATTCTGAGCGGGGGACCACATTTTTAGAAAATGGGGAAAGTCGGTCCCTATTAACACATCATGTGCCAGTTTGGGTACAATACCCACCTTGAAATCTAAAGAACCAAACTCTGTTTCAAAAAAAACATCAACAGTGGAATATTCATGATTATCCCCATGTATACAACAAATTGCCACTCTTTGTGAACTGTTTCCCTGTTTCTTCTTAATGGGCAAGAGGTATTCGGACACTAGTGTGACCATGCTCCCAGAGTCAAGAAGTGCCCGAACCCTCTTACCATTAACCTTTACAAATGCCCACAGATGGTTATTCAAGGGGTCCTCTGGGCTAGGGCCCATACATTGGGACAACAGCGAATAAGGTTCCACGCTGTTGCATTGCATGGGCTCATCATTTAGTGGGCAGATTTTTGCTGTGTGGCCCCTCTCATGACAATTTACACATTTAGGTACATAGTCTGTGTCCCACTTAGAGCCTTTTCCCGGCTCCCCATGTTGGCTATTGCCCTTAGTGTGCGAACCACTGTTGCTGGTGCTGCGTGAAGGTGGTCGCCGCTCTTCAGCGCCCCTTAACCCCGGTACCCTTTTACCGTCTCTGGAAGAGTCCTGGAACCTCGGGTAGTGGGGTTGCTCCACGACTGTGGGTTGCGGGTGCTCTTCTGCTGCATTGTACCTTTCTACGAGGGCCACAAGCTCATCCGCATTGTGGGGGTCACTCCGACTGACCCAACGGCGTAAGGCAGAGGGAAGTTTCCTCAAGAACTGGTCCATGACCAACCGTTCCACGATGTGGCTGGCTGAGTTGATCTCGGGTTGTAGCCACTTCCGGGCGAGGTGGATGAGGTCATACATCTGGCTTCGGGTGGCTTTATCCATCGTGAAGGACCATGCGTGAAACCTTTGGGCGCGAACAGCCGTGGTTACGCCGAGGCGGGCGAGGATCTCGAACTTCAATTTTGCATAGACGTTAGCTTCGGCTGGCTCTAGATCAAAGTAAGCCTTCTGGGGTTCGCCGCTTAGGAAGGGTGCGATTAGACCAGCCCACTCAGCTTCTGGCCATCCCTCTCTCTGTGCCGTGCGTTCAAACGTGAGAAGATAGGCTTCCACATCATCCGAGGGTCCCATCTTCTGAAGGTAGTGGCTTGCCCTGGTCATTTTCGGAACTGGGGCTGCCGCTGCCAGTGGAAGGTTACTGATAGTCCCCCTCAGGATCTCGAGTTCCTGCTGTAAGCCCTGAGCGAACCGCTGTTGCTCCTCTCTCAGCAAGCGGTTTGTCTCTTGCTGGTTTGCAATCGCGTTTTGCAGAGCTTCATTCGTCTGTTGCTGGTTTGCATTCGCCTGTTGCTGGTTTGCATTCGCCTGTTGCTGGTTTGCATTAATCTCTTGCTGGGCTATTAGCAGCTGTTGCTGGGCTGCATTCGTCTGCTGCTGGTTTGCATTAGTTTCTTGCTGGGCTATTAACAGCTGTTGCTGGGTTTCATTCGCGTCTTTCTGGGCAGCGACATTGCGTACCAGCGCACCCACCACGTCTTCCATCTTGTTTGCAGAGGATGAAAAAAACTTTTTTTTTTTTTTTCTTTAAAAGTTCTTCAACCCGCAGACCCCCTAGTGCTCTGCCCGCATTCTCCACCATATGTGACAAACAGCTTACTCCGGGACTCCGTCGTTTGTCCGGGACTGTTTAGAACACGGTCTTTTAGGGTAGGTTAAATGATGAGGCGTCACGTACTGTTCCTTTAAACAGGCTATGCCTGGTTTATTCAGTCCCAGGCACTGAGACTGCCACAGTGCATACAACAGAAAACAGATCAAAACAAAAGCTGCTCACCTGAGCGATAACTTAACTTAGATATCCCTGACTCAGGGTTGGACGTGGCTTTTCCACTTCCAACATCAAAACACGGTACTTTTGCAGTCTTACACAAATGAACAGAAAGATTGAACCTGTTTGGGGAAGAGGCTTCTCCCCTCTGTAGTTCAGCAGCCTTCCAGCCTCCTGGCTCTTGTGGGGAGACCAGAGCAAACAGGAAATCAGTCTTTCATACCTGATTCCTAATTAGCATGACAGGTGACAGAAATCAGGCAGCAGACAAACTCTGGTCTGGATCTCTCATCCCTCAGTTCCAGCGCTTGCCAAACTGTGGGATGGAGTGTATGTATTATAAGGCTGCACTCCCAGGCCAAACAGGATAGAAACTGTCTAGTATCCTGGGAGCCCTATATACGGAATTTATTACCATCCCCTGGTTTCTGTCACACTATACATATATATTTAGGCACTGTACCGTGTATAAGTTTCACTGGATGTGCACTGAGCTCTGTCTGTGTTTCATGTTCTGTCTCTGGTTTTAAATATATCTTGCCATGCTCAGTAGCACTCCTCTGTGACACTTATATGCTTATATATATGTTGTGGTTATTTTGGGGGTTCAATATGAGCCTGTAGGTGTTCTGTATGTTTTATAATTCTTGTTCAGCTAGTCTTAGCTGATTGGAGGGTGGCAACCTCCTACCTAATTGAAGCTCCCTCCCACATTTAAATGGTTAAAAGGTCACTCCATGGAATCTCCCACTCTCAGGGGAACTTGCCAGCTTACAGTATGTTTGTGACAAATCTAATACAGAGTGCTTTTCCTGGTAATGTACAGGTTAATAAAAGCTTCAATCAGATTTAGAACTATGCAACTAATTTTGACAGATTTATTATAAATCATTCTTCCTGGTAATGCACAGGTTATTAAGAATTTATATTAGTGTTAGGGACCCTTGAGATGTGGTCTGCCGTGCAGTGGCTCAGGGGCTTACAACACTTTGGCCAAAATGTTAAACTAAAAGACCATTTTATTTAATAGATATCTATACATATATATTTAGGCACTGTACCGTGTATAACTTTCACTGGATGTGCACTGAGCTCTGTCTGTGTTTCATGTTCTGTCTCTGGTTTTAAATATTGTATCGTGGGGCCTTGTACTATTATTATATTGTAGGGTTATATGTGTATCAGTAAAGATAAGTTATATAAGTTATATATACCAGTGTGTGTATACTTATTTACTGATTGTATTGATGGAGGCGCTGTGTCCCAGAAGAAAGTAATTACCCCAGGCTCCCGGTGGTGGAAGATTAGGCCTCCTGTACGCTAAACAGGTAGTCAGCACGTGTAGTTCCCTTAGACATGGGGAAAGGGGGCTACACGTGAAAATCTGCAAATGTATTCCATAAGTAGAAGATGAAACACCATAAGATTTTGGGGCTCCTGCCCACTTTATGGAGTGTGTGTAGCCAGTATTTCCACATCCAACAAGTGTGCAGTACATCTGGTTACCGTTTGTGTACAAGCTGCAAAAATCTAGCACCATGACGAACCCGGAAGCAGTCAGCGCTAGGAGGAAGTGTGTCCATTCCACTAACAACTGTACAATAATGCGCCTGCTCAGGTGCTAGTTCATTTTAAATGTTAAAAGAGCAACAGAGGTTTCATTTATTTAAATTTTTTTCTTATTAAAGGATTGAAGCAGGGGGTCTTCAGAGTTGAATCGTGCTAATTTCAGCTCCAGGGACCCTCCGCTTCCGGAAATACGTACCTCCATAGTGGTGCTGGCATCTCTGTGCAGTTTAAAACCTCCGGTCACATAGCCAATAAGGAGCCACCCTGGATGATGTCACGGCTTCTTATTGGCCCGCGGAACAATTAAACACTATCATTATGTTAAGCACACTAGTTCCCTGTCTGCATAGATACCGGCACCCCCTACGTAAGTGTCTCTGAAAGCAAGGGGTCCCCGGAGCTGACATTAATACAATTCAGCTGCAGAGACCCCCTGCTTCAATCCTGCAATTAAAAAAATTAAACATGTATTGCTGCTTTTCAAAATATAGAAAAGACACTGAAAACATATCCATAACACTTTAACTATTGACATGACATATACTGTATCTATAGCTTGTTATCGATTGGACATGATTATAACATGACAAGAATTTTATAATCACATTAAATAAGCATATAGTATGATTGGGACCTAATAACAAACAAATAACATATTGGTAAAGCTGACCTTTTCTTACCTGGTTTATGGAAATGGGCTCCTTCTTGTTTGGTTGATTAGTGCAGGTACTTTCCCGGTTTTGATGCATTCACCTCAGTTGTTTACAAGTGTTACTATGGTTACTGTTTCCTTAGCCACAGATGACTAACATTGTTTAGAAGTTATTACATCATGGGTGTTGGAAGTCACCCCAGTGACTTACAGGAAAATGAAAACCCAGGTCTGCTTTATTCATTTTCAGTTTCAATTTACTAAACCAACCAGGACACAGCCATAGATTCAACAGTGATAATAACCTGCTTGCCAGTCTAGATTTTTCACAAACGGTTTCCCGAGTCTTGCACTAGGTATTTATCTTTTTGTTAAGTATTATTTTGTTAATGTGTAATGTAAGGCCTCATCCAGGGTGACGCTGAGAGGGCGGGCTCGCTCACGCTGGCCGCGATGAAACACATTGCTGCAACGTGTGTGGCCAGCATGAGCGAGCGCCTGCGCATGCTCGGTGCTTAGCTACTTGCCGAAGCAAGCAAATTTGAATCTGCCGCTCGCTAGCGCGTCACGTGAGCGGTTCACCCAATGAAGGCGAACCAGCTCCGTGACGTCATGGCTGCGCCCCCCGCGCTCGCACTGAGCCGGCCACATATCGCCCGGCCGAGTAGGAGCGCGTGACATCATCTCGCATGAGCGCCAGCGAGCACGCACCCTGCATGGCCGCTGCCTAAAGCAGCTATCAGTGCTGCTCGTTGTTTTTTTCTGGGGATGAGAGGGAAGGAGGGAGATTAATTATCTGAACTGGGAGCTCCCTCAGAGATGATCCATGGTTTACTGACCTCCAAAAAACCCTGGTCAATTTTTCAAAAATGTATAATGTTTGATTTTACTGCATGTAATTTTGCTCCACTACGATCTGTATTAATTTCCTTATATTCAGGGCTCATATAATGCAGTCTTGCTAAACTCAGTGTCAGTGATATAGTGCAGTCAGGTAATGCTCAATGTCCATGTATAGTGGTTAAGGTATACTCTGAAACTTCACCATACACTGTGACATAGTCCCAGAATATTAGGCAGCTGTCTGTCTGATTTAAGGCAGAAAGTGGAAAAACAGGAAAAAATTATTATCCATTCCACAGTTTCACATGTGCTGAGACTGTGGGATGGAAATTCCAGACCAGAGTAGTTTACAGTGGTGCTGTTTTTCACTCACCTACTTACCTACTAGAACAGGTATTTAGAGCAGCGAGGGTTGCTTTTTCACGCTCTCTCTTAGAGCCTGGAGGCTGGGAGGAAAACTGCTGTTCCCCAGCATCGAGTTCGGGGTAGATGGCCCCCCCACATGTTGCAGCATCTGAGGATCTAATGGGACGCTGTCCCCATCTCACAGTTAAGGACTCAATATTATTATACCTGTGTGTTATTTAAAGTAGGTAACTGGCTTAGCCAGCCAATATTACAGATAGGGATATGCATGTGAGTTAGACTCCTGACAGGAGTAGATGTTTCCTTTTATGATTTTCTTTTGTTCTTAAAGTGACGGTGTTTAAAATGTTTAGTGTCAGTCATGGAGAAATAAACCGCTGAAGGTTGAGGGCTGAGTGCCCCTTGTGTGCATACACATGTTTGTCCCCCTTTTCTACAAATTAAACCCTAAAAGACTGTGTCGCTTAGAGCCTGGGCAAACGGCAGCGCTACATAAAGAGAGCTGTTTGCCACTACCCGGACAGAGTAAAACTTGACTACATGTTACTTCTGCAGCGAGGGCAGCGCTAATTATCTCCAGGCAGAGCTCTGCACCCCACCACCAACCCAAAATCTCCTACCTCCGGCAAAATCCTAGCTACACCCCTACATTTAGCTAAGCTTTTTGCGATATATTACACAGAACCCGTGCTGTGCCGGGGACATTAGGTGTGACTACAAACTGCAGCTAAAATGTACAAGGCTTTTCAAAACTAATTTTATCGTTTGGAAGAAACTGAATCTGTCTGCAAAGGAGAGGTCCCACGAGAAACTCTGAAAACATACAACAAGCTTCCCAGAAACAGTTGCCAGAATACTTCATGTACTGAGAATTCATGTATTTAATTCATATTTTAAATGAAATGCCAAACTATCTCTGAGTTCTAGAACATGAACCATCAAGGTCATAGCATGGATGTCCATATGTAGGGTTGCCACATTTACAGTGGCGAGAAAAAGTTTGTAAATCAATCACTTAGGATTTTCACATATTTCAAACCTAAAATGTTATTAGATCTTAATCTAAGTGCTAATAATAGATAAATATAACCTGATCAAACAAATGACACACAAACGTGATACCTTTTCTACATTTAATTATCCACAAATGATTAACCATTCAATATCCATGTGTGAACCTTTAGATGCAGTACCTGGTGGCGCCCCCTTGAGCAGCAATGACTTCAACTAAGCGTTTCATGTAACTGCTGTTCTGTCTCTCACCAGAAATTTTGGCCCATTCCGCCTTACAGAACTGCTTCAACTCAGTGACATTTGAGGGCTTCCTTGCATGGAAAGCTCGCTTTAGGTCATACCACAACACTTTGTGGTGTTTAGGTACGGACTTTGACCAGGTCATTTTAAAACGCAACATTCCTTCTCCTGCAGCCATTCTTTTGTAGATCTGCTTGTATGTTTAGGATCATTGTCTTGCTGCATGACCCACTTTCGCTTCAGCGTCAGCTCACAGATTGATTGCCTGACATTCTCCTCTTGAATCTTCTGATATAATGCAGAATTCATGGTTGTGTCAATGATGGCAAGTCCTCCCGGTCCTCAGACAATAAAGCAGCCCCAAACCATCACACTCCCACCCAAATGCTTGACGGTTGGGATGAGGTTCTTTTGTTAAAACACAGTTTTGGTTTTTGCCTAACATAAAATTTTTCATTGAGGCCAAAAAGTTCTACATTTGACCCATCTGTCCAGAGAAAATTTTTCCAGAAGTCTTGTGGATCATTTATGTTCGAACTTCAGATGGGCAGCAATGTTCTTTTTAGGGAGCAGTGATTTCCTCCTGGCTATCCTTCCATGAAAACCATTCTTGTTCAGACGTTTCTGATAGTTGAGTCACGAACACTCACATTAGCCAACTCTGGGCTGTAAAATAACATCTAAGTTGTCATTTACGATATATGTTCGTAAATGACAATAGATCAGTGCACTCAGCATTGATTTTTCCACACTAATAATAGCAATTGATATTGTAAGTAGTTTATATCAGGGGTGCCCAAACTTCTGATGCTGCGCCCCCCCTCCCCCGCATCCTCTCCCCCGGTGCTCGCGCCCCCCTTACCTGTCTGTTGGAGTCAGCGGGGTCATGTGACGCATTGCCATGGCAATGGGCGTCAACGTGGGGGCCATGTGACATGTCACATGACCCCACCGCCGTGCCATGTCAACGCCTCATCTGAAGCTGACTGAACCTTGGTAAGTTCAGTTGCAGAGGCCTCGCGCGATCTCCCGACATTTCATTTAAATGCCTTGGGGAAGAGCGCGGGGCCTCTGCAACCACCCGCGCCCCCCCCCCCCCAAGAAAATCCTGCACCCCCCCTGGGAAGCATGGCCCCCAGTTTGCGCATCCCTAGTTTATATGAAGGTACGGGAGGAATTTTGGGATGTTATATGAATCATATAACGGTAAGTATCAATATTAGTGTGTCTGTCATCATTTCCCTCCTTATTCATCCAAGCCATCAGATCTGAGGTCCCTGCCCCTTCTTTCCAAAATCATTATGACTTTTTACAAATATTTTGAATTTGTCAAAAAAGATAATGTGCATTGAAATGTACTTATCTTTGTCTCTATTGAATATGTTTATATGAAGATTAAGAAAAGATAATTAAAAAAAAAAAAACAATGCGTATTGCAAACTTTTTGCTCCTTTTGATTTCTTTGGAAATGTATATAGTTTAACCTTCAGAGTTCCTTTACATCATTGCACGAGTGGTTATGAGAGCCAACATAAATACTGAATAGTCCTTGTGCTGGTCACTCCGTGGTTAAAAGTAGACAGGAGAAGGGATCCAGGAATATATCATCATTGTAACATTGATTACATGAACCTGAAGTTCAAAAAAGTCTATGTCTATGTCACTTTGTGCATCTAGCATTTTGGAATGAAAATGTCTTAACGCATCACTTGCCATTGGTCTGCAGGGCTGGCCAACTCCAGTCCTCAAGGGCCAACTGTCATGGGAGATCAGGCAGTTTACACCTTTTTACCAGGATCATTCATTGAGCAAAACAAGATAATGAAATAATTGTAATTTATTCGCATAAATTGGTATACACGCAGTGAAACAGCAATTTGATTTGTTCAAGGGCCGTCACGTGACGCGACAACGACGTCGCTCCATCGCTTTGTCGCCCCATCGCTTTGTCGCCGTCGCCCGCACTATAAGCGCACGCGGCGGCAATGTATTTGTTTTCGGGCGACGTCGTGTCGCCGGCACTATAAGCGCGCCCTTAGTCTCTGGCGGGCAGACTTTCCTGGCTTGAAATCGAAGCCGTTGCTCTACTATTCGCGCAAGAGCATCTTTGAAAAGCCCGCCCGCATTTCTTCCGCTAGAAAACACAAATCTGATTGGCTCTGGCATTTCTTATAGTATTTGGAGCTCCATTCATGAAACTCTGCAGCCAATCATCGCTTGGGAAGTTTCTCAGTAGCCAATCAGAGCCAAGCCGCTATAGAAAGCCGGGTCAGCAGGAACCTGAAATTGCCAAGGGACATGCACACGTTTGCCACTTCTGTCCCTGGCTATCTCATGCCACCCGCTGAGTCAGGCTCCACTAAGTCTGGCAGAATAAATGGCAGCCCGGACGACTGCCATTGTCCTCCAGACTTGGGTATTTGTGCCCTTTCCTGCCACCCAAATGGCTTTCACTCCTCTGGCTACTTTGAACTCCGATGTCCAGCAGGCTTACTGGCACCCACTTGGTAGCCCTGATTGTCTGTCTGAACATCGGTTCCGAAAGTCCCAGCTCATTACAGTACGCAACAGTACATTTCAATGTATTAATAAAAATAGACTTTAATACATCCCTGAGTGTGGGGAATAGAAAAGAAAAGTATACTTTTATTTCTATCAGCCTGTATTCCCCACACACTGTCTATTGGACTTAGACTCGACTCTGCGAGTCCCCTCACAACCTTATCTACGGATGGAGCACCCAAGAACCCAATACAGGTTCTGGGCTACCTGGGCATTAACTGGGGGTATCCCCTTTAACCTAGGGACCCCTTCAGTTACAGAGACACTTTTCATCCATTTGCCCCATTTATCTTCCTGGGCTATGCTGAAGCTGGGAACCTTAGCTGTGAAACCCCTCGAAACTCATGCCCTAGCAATCCCTGCTCGCTGGCATGCCTGGAAAGGTAAAAACACAAAAATGATTTATTACCGCAAAGTACATGTAAAGCATACATTGTTACTAGGCTCAAGAGCTAACTCTCTTGAACCCTTATACTCGGATCAGGGGCAACCAATAACGGGCTTAACCTTTATTTAGAGCCTGGTTACCCCCTCACCATCACACCAACAACGTGTCAGTTTTTAAGGAGATCCCTGCTTCAGCACAGGGGACTCAATCAGTGGCTCAGTCATTATGACTGTCACTGTGCTGAAGCAAAGATATCTTGAAACCCAGACCTGTTGGTGGCCCTTGAGGACTGGAGTTGGCCACCCCTGGTCTAGAGGATGAATATTTAACATCAATGTGTTTCACAATTCAAAATATGTTTTATATTTACCTTTCTGCATACTTACCAATAAAAAAGGGATTTGCTGATTTCAAAAGAGACGTTAAAAAAAAAAAAAAAAAAAAAGAAGAAGAAGAAGCATGGAATACAATTTGGATCCAGTAGCATATAACATTTATTTATATTTAAAGACCAAAAACAGAATTGTAAATTAAATTAATTTTATTAAAAAATAAAAATAATAATAAGTGAAAATGTTTATTTAAATCTGCAAATTTAAAACTAGTGATTGGCCTTGATGGAATCAGTACATCATTTTCTATTTATATTAGTTCTTATTTTAGATTAAAATGTCTCTATAATATCACATTTTGACATGATTTTATAATAACATGGGATCATGATAAATGATATTCATAAAAAATAAATACAATTTATTACAACAAGACCTAACAAGTTGGACTGCACCTGTAGCATCAAGCAACAGGATGTGTCTGGAATAACTCGATCTAAATTATACGTTTTAAAACGTTGGTTATTGAACGCTTTAATTTCTGGAATCATCTGCAACACATTGCTTTGATTACTTTGTCTGTGTTGATATTTATTTCCACTGAATTTCCTATGAACAGAAGAGAAAGAAAAGACCCATTTTTTACCATATGCACCTTTAATATAATCTGTAGCAAGTCTTACTGGCATGGATCGGTTTAAAATGAAAGAGCATTTAATCAGATTTTATGCACGCTTGGCTCAATTCTAAATCTGAGCACTACACAGTAAAAACACCAGATGGGTACTTATTAAATTGAAACAACCTGTTTATTGCTTAAACATTGCCCATATATGTGATAGTTGTGTTGTAATGGTGATCCTTTCTGAACTTGGATAAGTGCTTGTAATCCACTCTCTCAATACATAGATTCGTGTATGATGTATTATTAATATGGAGTAGCACTTAACAGGATTTCTTTCTAGTTGTAGGATATATACATGCCAGAAAAGATAACCTGAAATTTAAATGTGACAAACTTATTTTCTAAGATTTTAGTATTTTTGTTCAAAGTAATCTAATATACACTAAAATGTACCAAAAAGACACAGATCACAATAGTATACTGGAAGGATCCATCACCATGCAGATTATGTGATTTAAAAAAAAGATACCAAAAGGTTAAGGGGGTTATTTATCAAAGTCTGCCGGTTGGAAAACTGGAGGAAAAGTACTTGTAACAGGTTCCCCATCTCCCTTTCTGGGAGATGTCACTGTTACCTAGTGTTGTTGTGCTGCTCACCTGCTACTGGATACTGAGTGTCTGCCGGTGGTAGTGGGGACGAACAGGACAGGCTTTAGGGTTCTTCTCAGTTCTTTACTTGGTGCAGCGCCTCCATTACCCGCAGGCCCCAGCAGAACTGGGTGCAGTCCCTGCAGGAAAACCCTCTGGTACTCCCCCCTGATTAACTGCACTCAGACAGGAGTATAAAACATGAACAGCTCTTTATTCTTTAACAGCATATAATAGGTGCACTTCTTTCAAGTGTCCCTGAACTCAACCCAGGGAGCTTGAAGCCCCAAGGGTCTATCCTAAACTGCCTTATTCCCTGGCGGAATAAGGGGTAGTACCCCACTCCCCTGAGGGAGAGGGTCTCTCCAACACTCGGAACTCTCCAGGACCAACTAGATGTAAGCTCTGCAGCCCCTTTTGTACCCAGGGGGAAGGTCTTAGGTCTGCTTACTGCAGGGGAAAAAACAGATTAACCCTAACACTGCCTGCACTGGTACTATGGCTTATATGTTAGGCAGGGCAGATTAGTAGACAAGAGGATATATGGCTACATACTGAATGAGGTTTATCAAGCAATAAAAAAAACCTCGCTTTCAACTGAAAATGTTTTTTTCTTCATACATTTAGTGCAGCTAATTGTTTATAGCAAAAAAAAATCTGTGGCGATAAGGAATATTGAAAAATGGAAGAGCAGACAATAAAGAAAATATATTTCAATATAGAGGCTACAGGGCCATATTTATGAAGTGGTACAAAGTCATGACACCTTATGGGTCAGTAAGACACCTTGATGGGTTCTTTAATAAAGTCTTCTGGTTGCAAAACTGAAGCACAACTGGTGCAAAAGCATTGCATGAGATTTATCAGAGATAAAAGTCCCATTGCTCTCAACATGGTGCAGTTTATATGCTCTGGTTTTCCCCAGTTTTCTTAAAAATACTATTAGGAAACATCTCTCGCTCATATAAATATCTGGAGCCTGCTGCCAAAAGTGGATGAACTAAGGGCATGGTGCCTTATGCATAAACCCAACGCCGTCATTCTCACAGAAACATTGCTAACCCCTAAAACCTCGTTGCATATATCGCCATTCAGCGATACTCCATTTCTAGGAAAGATAGATCAAGAGAGGAGGAGGGTGTTATTTTATATTGCACCTTACAATTTACGATGCTAAATTGCCCCCCACACCCACCAACTTTTCAAACCCTAGTTGGCAAAATCTGTCTCCCCTTTTCTAAGCCCATCCTGATTGCTGGCATCTGCCGCCCCACCTAAAGCACAGCTACAGTCCCTGACTGATATAACCCAGTTTCTTGGCTCAATTTCCTCTCTGAATGAGAAGAGTGAGCTGCAAGTTCTTGGGGATTTCAAAAACAATTGGCTCGACCAAAATTCAGATACAACTCAAGTCACTTAACCTAACGCAACTAATTTCCCAATCCACACGGACAAACCTGAAATCTCACAACCATTACTTGCTAGACTGGATTCTTTCTTCTAATCCCAGCAGAATTTAATCCTCTGTCATCCTTCCTGACATTTTCAGTGACCAAGGAATAGTGTACTGTGTAAGGAAAATCAAACCACCCCAATCATGCCCTAAAGTTCTTCCCACTATAACATTTAGAAACTTTAACCCACAACAGATTCTGGCTGACTTTACCAGCTGCTCTTGGTAGAGAATTAACCTAATTCCCGACCCCAATTCTGCACTCGAATATTTCCAATCCGAATTCTTAAAACTCGGTGATACCCATGCTCCACTACGCAGAATAGGAGTACGGGGGCCCCCCCTTCCGTGGGCTACAACTGACCTTATAGCGCTCTACCATCTTTGGCTACATCAAACCCAGCTAACTTCTGGAAGGTTATCAACAATATATTCCAGCCTTCTAGCCATCAACAAATGAATACTTTGTGGGTGTGCTACTAATTTATTAGCGAAACGTGACCCAAACCACAAACATGAACCTCATTCTGAGAGTACCCCTTATCACGATAGACCAGGTCTTTTAACACATTTATATTTAAGCGATCAGTCACAAGGCAAAACAAGGTAATTAAATAAATTGAGGTTTATTTGGATAAGACCTCGGAAACACACAGAAATACAAAATACAGAGAATATACACACTTATTGGTGTCTGGGGATTGATATCTAGTCCTTTCCTAGTTGCAGGGCTCCTGCTTCAGCAAAAAGCGTTACCCTGTCTGCTCTGGTTGGGTCCAGCCTGCTAGCTGGGCCTCTCCAGGCTTCTGTGTGTGAATAGCCCTTTCACTTAGAAGCACATTTGAGAAGCACGCCAGCAGCTGCTTGTCTTCTTCAAATCTGCAACAGAAAAGAGAGTTATCTGATGCACTGCTCTCCCTTATATAGGGCTTGATGCCTATCTAATACACTGAGGGAGCTGGCAACCAATTAGAGCATGGATTGTGGTTGTGCATTCAATGATAGGAGGGGAAAATTCAAAACTTGCCAATGCAAATTGTCCTATGAGTTTGACAACCAGCAACCCTTTTCCTGGCCAGCCCCATGCCCCCTGGGTTCCTGGCTCTGCTGGGTTTACATGAAACAAAGGCTTTTTACTCCAGCTATCCTGTTCACAGCCCTTCCCTCTCCCCATGTGCAACAAACCTGCATTTCTTTTGCTATGCTAATCTAAATTGTAGTTTTAAAACACAGCAACACTGAAACTTGATCCCTAGAGCTAGCACTATACAATTTGGACCTAAAATGTGGGGTCTTTTAACTGGGCTCTAAAACCTCTTCAAGGACACCAGCCCCTTCACCCAATACAGTAACAGTAATATTTGATCCCTAGAGCTGACACTCTAAAACTGGGATCTGCGAGTGGGGGTTCTAAAACCTGCATTAGCATACAAGCCTCCTAGACCCAGTGCTAATACCTTGCTGGCAGGAATACAGGTTAACCATGTTTTCCCCAAAATATCCACCTTTTTCCTCATATTCCAGAAGTCTCTGCCCTGCAGCTATTTCTCATAAGGGGTCACCCATACAAGGCAACCCACATAAGCTTGCACAGGCAGCTACAGGACCACGAGTCAAAGGGAATACTACATAGAATGCCTTAACTGGCCCACTGGGCTTACATAGTTAACCCCCCACACACAGTTCCTAGCTTATAACCCCATGGGGGACAGTATACAGGGAACAGTATTACAGGGCAACAGGGTAAGGTACAATATAAGACCCAAGAGCTGACACTCTCAGCCCTTGCCATATGGTTTCTGGGGCAGCCAGCCGGTCTCCACCTTTATTAATGTAGGCCGGGTACCCCCCCTACCGTCACACCCCTACAGCCCAACCCTCTCCCAACACTGCCCCCAATTTTCAATTTGTCCCAGTATTGGAAGAGGAGATTACACAAGTGCTCCTCAAACTAAAACTAAGCAGCCAATGTTGACCTGACTTACTGCGATCTAAGTTCCTAAGACTTGGTGCCCCGGCCATTGCCAAACCGCTTGCTTCCCTAGTCAACTCCATTCTGTCTGCATGCCATATCCCTAAGACCTGGAAAACAGCCACGGTTGTCCCAATCTTCAAAAGTGGGGACAAAAACACTGGCTCAAACTACAGGTCAATCTCTCTTCTCCCAATACTATCCAAAGTCATGGAAAAATGTGTTCACTCCCAATTAAGCGACTACTATACAAAGACAAATTTCCCTAGCCAATTCCAATCTGGCTTTCGCCCCAAACACTCCTCCGTAACTACCCTCCTAAAAGTTTGCAATGAGATCCAGTGTGCAATGGAATTGGGACAACTCACTGGTGCAATATTCCTACATTTGGCAAAGGCTTTTGATACTGTTGATCATGTTATCTTGCTAAACAAACTCCAGTGCTCTGGAATAGGGAAGCATGCTTTAAACTGGTTGCATTCCTACCTATCAGGTAGATCCCAACATGTGTCCATCTCAGGCTCTAATTCCAACCCCTTGGATAGCACCTGTTGTGTCCCGCAAGGCCTTGTTCTGGGGACCCTACTCTTCTCAGTGTTCATCAATGATCTTCCTACAGCTTGTAAGGGAGCTTCAATACACATGTACTGTATGGATATGACACAATCTTATATGCACACAGCTCTAGCCTCTCCGACCATGGACATGTACTTCAATCTGATTTTTTGAGACTTGAAAATTGGATTTCCCAAAACAAATTATTTTTAAACACTGACAAGACTGTAACAATGGTATTTGGGACCAAGGCTAAATCTTTAAAGCTTCCAATGAATGAGCTCCAGAACAGAACCAACGCTGATACCATCCTAGCCCGTTACTAATTTTAAAAACTTGGGCATATGGTTTTACACCCATTTAACATTGGGATTGCACATTGATACCCTGACATCCAAAACCTATGCCAAACTAAGTGTACTTTATAGGAACAAATCCTCCCTAAGTCTGCTGGTCAGAAAGCGTATCGCACAGCAGATGCTAATGCCAATTATAAACTATGGAGACATAGTATATGGCTCGGCACCCCAAACCCACCTTAGCAAACTTGATACCTTCTACAATTCAATATGCCGTTTTGTCCTCCAATGCAACTACAACACACATCACTGTGAAATGCTCAAAGAACTAGATTGGTCATCACTTGAGTCTAGGCGCAAAGTTCATCTTTCCTGTATTGCCTTCAAATACTTTCTGGGCAAGCTACCCATCTATCTGAACAAGCTCCTCATCCCTACCACATGCAGCATCTATCATCTGAGATCTGACTCCAAAGAACTGCTCATGGTCCCAAGGTTCAACAAAGTATCCGGCCGCTCCTCCTTCTCTTACCGTGCACCTCACAACTGGAACAATCTACCGGAGACTCTCACAGCCGCCACCAGTCTAAGTTCTTTCAAACTAAAGTTGTCTCACATTTTAATCTGGTCTGTAACTGTTACATACACCTATAATATGTTATCTCTTACTGTACATGGAATGTCTTGTATATAATGTATAACCATGCTCATTTAATGCAACTATGTATTTGTAACGTGAATACAAAACTAACTAAAAAACTCTCTACCAGCGCTTGATCCAAGTGATAAACTAATTGGTGTGATAACAACAATTGTGTGATTACAATATGATTACATATGCAGCCAAGGGGGCAATAAACAATAGATTGTTCAAATCCAATACCATACAAATATAAATACAAATAATGTCCCCGGCGCAAAGTGTGGTGATGATTATTACAGTACCATATCGAAAGACAGTCCTGGTTGAAAAGTCAGTCCTGGTAGTAGAATGTTTCATCAACAATGTGAGGTAGATTTTCCTCTAGGCGTATTTCCCTTGTGTTGTCTGCAATAACAGATAAAGAAAACACACCATTGCGCAGTATACAGACTCAATTGCCCCAACCTGAAGAGGAAAAATCCCTACTTACAGGATATTTTCTTGTTCATTCGGGGGAGAGGATCTGTTCTTTGGCTCTCTTCCTCCACCTTGATCTCCACGGGCCCCTCGTGGTTCCTAAGGTGGCTCTCTTCAACTCAGTCTGCGTCGTCCCAGTAGCAGCATACACCGCAACAGCCGTGGTTGGAGAAAATTGAAAGACAGCCTAGTGTACTCCGCAAATTTTATTAAACAATATTAAAAAGCAGCGATGTTACACTCACATTTTGCGAGGGCAAACATGCCGCTCAAGAATGCCGTCCGCAGCTTGTGTCCACTCGATGGTGTGTTGTTCACGAGGTCGCGCGCCAACCGATGACGTCAGTGGCGCAGCGCCCGGAGATCTCCCCACACCACGAGATGCAACGCAGGTGACGGCTTACAACGTGCACCGGACATTATTTGGGGAGTGACACATTGGCTGGAAAACATACTAGCCCTTGGGCGCTGCCTATAACGCAGAAGGCGCTACCCCACAGTTAGTATAATGGCAATTGGAGGAGGGAGTTGCAGGCCCATGTAGCTCTCATAAGGTGTGGAGTTACATTACCACCTCTCAGGGGGGTGCAACTAAGAATCCACGAGGTCTGGTTGGCTAACGGAGTCATCTATTTTTATTGCCCCTGCCTCAATCGTACTGTGCAGTGCTAACTGCTGACACCTACTCTTATAAAGGTGTATGAGCTACCACATCGCCATCCTGCAGAGCGCCTCATTATATAGTGATGCCCTGGAAAACTGGTCTTCTTGTAGGATCTAACCAAGGAGACTGGAAGCCAGACAGAGGAGCCCATGCTGAAGTGGGCCCTTCCCTTCTACAAGGATAAAAGATGACCCAGGCAGACGAACTATGCAAAATGAAAAAAATTAATGCATCTAAGAAACCAACGTTTCGAGTGTTACGCACTCTTTATCAAGCTGAGGGCGTAGTAC
Source organism: Ascaphus truei (assembly GCF_040206685.1). Classification (NCBI taxonomy): domain Eukaryota; kingdom Metazoa; phylum Chordata; class Amphibia; order Anura; family Ascaphidae; genus Ascaphus; species Ascaphus truei. Next base: position 358,512,513 of record NC_134484.1, read on the forward strand.
TCGAAACGTTGGTTTCTTAGCTGCATTACATTTTTTAATTTTGTATAGTCCGTGTGCCTGGGTCATCTTTTATCCTTGTGAATACCCATGGGACTTATAAGACAATCCCGGACACTGGAGCACCGGCAGTTGGTTTTGTTTGCTGATGTAAGATGTGTGCCAGAAAAACCTAGTTGGAATTACTTTGAACCCTTCCCCTCTACCCCAACCTAGAGAATGTGACAAGAGACACCAGCAGAAAGGCTCCAGTCGGTGGATGATCTCCCAAAAATCCACCTGGGGAGATGTCTGGCCTAGACATGGAGAAGGAAGGGTTGCTGAACCTTGCACGACAGTACCAGCTCCAGCCCTAAGGAGGTAACTTGTCAAGGAACCTGGCCATTCAGAGAGCACCTGGCTCAGCTGAGGCGATACTTGCGCACACCGCTTATGGGACCTTATGGGTACTTTGCAGATAAAGATGGAGAGGAGGAGGCCATGTTCAGTTACCTGGACAGTGTACTGGATGAGTTGTATTTCAGGATACCCTGGATGACATGGTCCTTAACACTAACTTGTGGGCTGCCTGAGGAAAGCTGACAGAAGACTGTGCTCGGGTCATGAACGGGTCCCCTTTATCCCAGAGTAGCTTATGAATATTGTCAAAAGACAATGGAATCACATTGTGGACTTGGCCATACTTTGACATCTGCACAGCCTGGGCGGAGTTCCTCGTTCAAAGCACCAGGGTACCATTACCGAACCTGAGTAGAGACTGGTCTTTGGGATGGGCCATTCATAATGATAGTGTGGACTACACACAATCGTCTGGGGAATTGACCAAACATAGTGTAAGCGTTGCAGATAGTTAATTCGGATCCATCCCACTATTATCGACATTCCCCTTCTGCGGCGGTGCACCGTACAGAAGCCGGTACATTATAGCAAATGCGGAGAAGGTTGACCAGCAAGACTGCCTCAGTTGGAGGTCCCTTTTTCATCTTTTTATTGTTTGTATTAGGATTATTGTTTTTTTTTTATGTTCTGAAAAAAAAGAAAAAGGTTGTTGTAAATGGTGTTGAAATGTACTGCATTTTTTAAAACATTTTTTCCCAATTATTTTTAATTAGCCTAAAGCTACCAACTGTCCTAATTTACATAGGTCTGCAGAAAAAGGATAAGAATAACTATTCATAGCATAAACACGTTGTTCAAATCACTGCAGATATGTTTCATTTTAGAAAAGGTATCATCTCATTCTATAACAGCCCCAAAGTTATAAAATATGTGTTTTGCTTATGCTAACCTAGCCAGGTTGACCTTTTCAGAAATGTAGTCGTTTTAATTGAGCTATACTGTTATTTACAGTTAGTGTGCCTTCTGAGATCGCACTCTTCCTAGTGAAGGTCTGACACTGTGCTGTGGCTGGTAGCCCTTCACCCTCTCGCTAAAGGACACTCAACATCACAATCTCTAGGACTTTGAAGGTTGACAAAGATTTACAAAGAGGAAACTGTAGATGTATCCAAGCCTGAGCAGGAGATTTTTTTTCTTTAGTTAAGTAAAAGTATATATTTTTAATAATGATATTGCTTTACTTCATTAAAGGAAGGGGGGTTGCATTATTTTGCTGAGTTGTTGGGTGCAACTGTGTTGTTTTACAGTCTGGGGTTGAGCAGCACTACTTTGGTATATTTTGTAAAAATAAAATTAAAATAAAAAAAGAAGATAATTTCAGTAGCTCTACTCTGTTTTTTATTATCTAGGCAGAAAAGGGGGGCTGGGAAGGGGGAAGAAAGACGAATAAGGAGTTAGGGTGGGGGAAACCCCAAGGGAGAGGGGTAAAGGGAAGTAAAAAGAGCAGGCAGAGGAGGGGAGCAGAGGAAAGAAAGGAACAAATACAGCAAAGAGATGAAAAGAGCAGGACTGCAGTAGGAAGGACAGGAAAGAAGAAGGAGGAGGAGGAGGTGGGGGAGAGGAGGGGAGAGGTAGGATGAGAGGAGGAGGAGGAGGAGGAGGAGGCAGTGATGTGTTGCTGCTGCTGCTGCCTCCCTGCTGGGGGAGCGGCTGCAGATCTCGTCACCTCGCCCAGGGATCCGTGCACCGGAGCAGGGAAGGGGGGCTCCTCCTCCTCCCCGGGCAGGGTCCGGGGCTGCTGCGATGTCAGAGGGAGCTGCAGGAGGAGGCGGTGGTGGAGGAGGGGCGGTGGTGTGTGCAGCCGGTGCAGGGAGTGCGGCACTGCAAGTATCCCCGCCGGCCGTGGTGGTCTCAGCCGCCTGCGGACCGGCCCGGGCAGCGGAGAGCCCGGCCGCCGCCGCCGCCGGGGGAGGAGGAGCCGGGGCTGCACCGATAAGGATCGCTGCCAAGAAAGGGCAGCTGCGCTCAGCTCCCCGGGCAAAGAAACTGGAGAAGCTGGGGGTGTACTCTGCGTGCAAGGTAAGTGTGTGTGTGTGTGTGTGTGTGTGTGTGTGTGTGTGTGTGTGTGTGTGTGTGTGTGTGTGTGTTACACTGTCAGACTGACAGTGACAGTGAGAATAACAGGGCAGCAGGATTCGCACAGTACTGCATGATAGCAGAGGTGCAGACTGACACCCACACTGACATAACAAGGGAGCTGCAGTCACTGACACACCAACAGCAATAATAATAATAATAATAATAATAATAATAATGAAATAGCAATACCACTGACACAGTAACACCACGCTGTGCAGTAATGTAATAACAGTACCACTGACACAGTAACACCACACTGTGCAGTAATGTAATAACAGTACCACTGACACAGTAACACCACGCTGTGCAGTAATGTAATAACAATACCACTGACACAGTAACACCACACTGTGCAGTAATGTAATAACAGTACCACTGACACTGCAACACCACACTGTGCAGTAATGTAATAACAGTACCACTGACACAGTAACACCACGCTGTGCAGTAATGTAATAACAGTACCACTGACACAGCAACACCACACTGTGCAGTAATGTAATAACAGTACCACTGACACAGCAACACCACGCTGTGCAGTAATGTAATAACAGTACCACTGACACAGCAACACCACACTGTGCAGTAATGTAATAACAGTACCACTGACACAGCAACACCACGCTGTGCAGTAATGTAATAACAGTACCACTGACACAGCAACACCACACTGTGCAGTAATGTAATAACAGTACCACTGACACAGCAACACCACACTGTGCAGTAATGTAATAACAGTACCACTGACACAGCAACACCACACTGTGCAGTAATGTAATAACAGTACCACTGACACAGCAACACCACACTGTGCAGTAATGTAATAACAGTACCACTGACACAGCAACACCACACTGTGCAGTAATGTAATAACAGTACCACTGACACAGCAACACCACACAGTGCAGTAATGTAATAACAGTACCACTGACACAGCAACACCACACTGTGCAGTAATGTAATAACAGTACCACTGACACAGCAACACCACACTGTGCAGTAATGTAATAACAGTACCACTGACACAGCAACACCACACTGTGCAGTAATGTAATAACAGTACCACTGACACAGCAACACCACACTGTGCAGTAATGTAATAACAGTACCACTGACACAGCAACACCAAACTGTGCAGTAATGTAATAACAGTACCACTGACACAGCAACACCACACTGTGCAGTACTGTAATAACAGTACCACTGACACAGCAACACCACACTGTGCAGTAATGTAATAACAGTACCACTGACAGCAACACCACACAGTGCAGTAATGTAATAACAGTACCACTGACAGCAACACCACACAGTGCAGTAATGTAATAACAGTACCACTGACACACCAACAGTAATAATAATAATAATAATAATAATAATAATGTAATAACAGTACCACTGACACAGCAACACCACACTGTGCAGTAATGTAATAACAGTACCACTGACACAGTAAAACCACACTGTGCAGTAATGTAATAAAAGTACCACTGACACAACACCACACTGTGCAGTAATGTAATAACAGTACCACTGACAGCAACACCACACTGTGCAGTAATGTAATAACAGTACCACTGACACAGTAACACCACACTGTGCAGTACTGTAATAACAGTACCACTGACACAGTAACACCACACTGTGCAGTAATGTAATAACAGTACCACTGACACAGTAACACCACACTGTGCAGTAATGTAATAACAGTACCACTGACACAGTAACACCACACTGTGCAGTAATGTAATAACAGTATCACTGACACAGTAACACCACACTGTGCAGTAATGTAATAACAGTACCACTGACACAGCAACACCAACCACACTGTGCAGTAATGTAATAACAGTACCACTGACACAGCAACACCAACCACACTGTGCAGTAATGTAATAACAGTACCACTGACAGCAACACCACACTGTGCAGTAATGTAATAACAGTACCACTGACACAGCAACACCACACTGTGCAGTAATGTAATAACAATACCACTGACACAGTAACACCACACTGTGCAGTAATGTAATACCAGTACCACTGACAGCAACACCACACAGTGCAGTAATGTAATAACAGTACCACTGACAACAACACCACACTGCGCAGTAATGTAATAACAATACCACTGACACAGCAACACCACACTGTGCAGTAATGTAATAACAGTACCACTGACACAGTAACACCACACTGTGCAGTAATGTAATAACAGTACCACTGACACAGCAACACCACACAGTGCAGTAATGTAATAACAGTACCACTGACACAGTAACACCACACTGTGCAGTAATGTAATAACAGTACCACTGACACAGCAACGCCACACTGTGCAGTAATGTAATAACAGTACCACTGACACAGCAACGCCACACTGTGCAGTAATGTAATAACAATACCACTGACACAGTAACACCACACTGTGCAGTAATGTAATAACAGTACCACTGACACAGCAACACCACACTGTGCAGTAATGTAATAACAGTACCACTGACACAGTAACACCAAACTGTGCAGTAATGTAATAACAGTACCACTGACACAGTAACACCACACTGTGCAGTACTGTAATAACAGTACCACTGACACAGCAACACCACACTGTGCAGTAATGTAATAACAGTACCACTGACACAGTAACACCACACTGTGCAGTAATGTAATAACAGTACCACTGACACAGTAACACCACACTGTGCAGTACTGTAATAACAGTACCACTGACACAGCAACACCACACTGTGCAGTAATGTAATAACAGTACCACTGACAGCAACACCACATAGTGCAGTAATGTAATAACAGTACCACTGACAGCAACACCACATAGTGCAGTAATGTAATAACAGTACCACTGACACACCAACAGCAATAATAATAATAATAATAATAATAATAATAATAATGTAATAACAGTACCACTGACACAGCAACACCACACTGTGCAGTAATGTAATAACAGTACCACTGACACAGTAAAACCACACTGTGCAGTAATGTAATAAAAGTACCACTGACACAACACCACACTGTGCAGTAATGTAATAACAGTACCACTGACAGCAACACCACACTGTGCAGTAATGTAATAACAGTACCACTGACACAGTAACACCACACTGTGCAGTACTGTAATAACAGTACCACTGACACAGTAACACCACACTGTGCAGTAATGTAATAACAGTACCACTGACACAGTAACACCACACGGTGCAGTAATGTAATAACAGTACCACTGACACAGTAACACCACACTGTGCAGTAATGTAATAACAGTATCACTGACACAGTAACACCACACTGTGCAGTAATGTAATAACAGTACCACTGACACAGCAACACCAACCACACTGTGCAGTAATGTAATAACAGTACCACTGACACAGTAACACCAAACTGTGCAGTAATGTAATAACAGTACCACTGACACAGTAACACCACACTGTGCAGTACTGTAATAACAGTACCACTGACACAGCAACACCACACTGTGCAGTAATGTAATAACAGTACCACTGACAGCAACACCACATAGTGCAGTAATGTAATAACAGTACCACTGACAGCAACACCACATAGTGCAGTAATGTAATAACAGTACCACTAACACACCAACAGCAATAATAATAATAATAATAATAATAATAATGTAATAACAGTACCACTGACACAGCAACACCACACTGTGCAGTAATGTAATAACAGTACCACTGACACAGTAAAACCACACTGTGCAGTAATGTAATAAAAGTACCACTGACACAACACCACACTGTGCAGTAATGTAATAACAGTACCACTGACAGCAACACCACACTGTGCAGTAATGTAATAACAGTACCACTGACACAGTAACACCACACTGTGCAGTACTGTAATAACAGTACCACTGACACAGTAACACCACACTGTGCAGTAATGTAATAACAGTACCACTGACACAGTAACACCACACTGTGCAGTAATGTAATAACAGTACCACTGACACAGTAACACCACACTGTGCAGTAATGTAATAACAGTATCACTGACACAGTAACACCACACTGTGCAGTAATGTAATAACAGTACCACTGACACAGAAACACCAACCACACTGTGCAGTAATGTAATAACAGTACCACTGACACAGCAACACCAACCACACTGTGCAGTAATGTAATAACAGTACCACTGACAGCAACACCACACTGTGCAGTAATGTAATAACAGTACCACTGACACAGCAACACCACACTGTGCAGTAATGTAATAACAATACCACTGACACAGTAACACCACACTGTGCAGTAATGTAATAACAGTACCACTGACAGCAACACCACACAGTGCAGTAATGTAATAACAGTACCACTGACAACAACACAACACTGCGCAGTAATGTAATAACAATACCACTGACACAGCAACACCACACTGTGCAGTAATGTAATAACAGTACCACTGACACAGTAACACCACACTGTGCAGTAATGTAATAACAGTACCACTGACACAGTAACACCACACTGTGCAGTAATGTAATAACAGTACCACTGACACAGCAACACCACACTGTGCAGTAATGTAATAACAATACCACTGACACAGTAACACCACACTGTGCAGTAATGTAATAACAGTACCACTGACAGCAACACCACACAGTGCAGTAATGTAATAACAGTACCACTGACAACAACACCACACTGCGCAGTAATGTAATAACAATACCACTGACACAGCAACACCACACTGTGCAGTAATGTAATAACAATACCACTGACACAGTAACACCACACTGTGCAGCAATGTAATAATAGTACCAATAACACAGCAACACCACACTGTGCAGTAATGTATTGTATTGTATTGTATGTCTTTATTTATATAGCGCCATTAGTGTACATAGCGCTTCACAGTAGTAATACATGTGGTAATCAAATAAATAACAGATAATATAAATAACAGATCATGGGAATAAGTGCTTTAGACATAAAAGTAACATTTCGGAAGAGGAGTCCCTGCCCCGAGGAGCTTACAGTCTAATTGGTAGGTAGGGAGAACGTACAGAGACAGTAGGAGGGAGTTCTGGTAAGTGCGTCTGCAGGGGGCCAAGCATTATGTATCGTGTTTAGAATATCCACAGTGCTATTCATATGCTTCATTAAGCAAGTGTGTCTTAAGGTGGGTCTTAAAGGTGGATAGAGAGGGTGCTAGTCGGGTACTGACTGATGTAATAACAATACCACTAACACAGCAACACCACACTGTTTAGTAATGTAATAACAGTACCACTGACAGCAACACCACACAGTGCAGTAATGTAATAACAATACCACTGACACAGCAACACCATGCTGTGCTGTAATGTAATAACAATACCACTGACACAGCAACACCACACTGTGTAGTAATGTAATAACAATACCACTGACACAGCAACACCACACTGTGCAGTAATGTAATAACATTACCACTGACAACAACATCACACTGCGCAGTAATGTAATAACAGTACCACTGACACATTAACTCACATTCTGCAGTAATTTAATATCAAAGCTAGTAACACAGTAAGTGTATTAACAAAATCTACTACCAACACAGCAACATCACATACTGTAATAAGGTAATATTATGTTGTGCAGTAATGCAATGATAATACTATTAACACAGCAATATTGCACTGTGCAGTAAAGTATGAACAAAGCTAGCAAGTTATGTAATGCAACAGTTTCACACTGTTCAACACATAACAATACTACTAATACTACTGCAAGTGCAGCTTGACGCTACAATAATATAAACACTATGCTACCAATACAGTAGAATCATGCTGTGTGATAATGTATAATAATATTACTCACAGAACAGCATTGTACAACATAATATTGCAACAAAACTATTCAAAGAGCACAGTAACAGTATCATATTACTCACGGAGTAGCATCACAATGAATGCTAGAATAATACATCTGAAAGCAGTATCACACCAATATTAAAACACAAGGAGTATTACAGTTAATACTCATTAATACAATGAGTACTAAATATAATAACACTACTTGCGATTGTGCCGCATCTTTGTGTGTATTAAAGCAACAACATTAACAATACCACTATTAGAGAATTACACTATGTAATAATGCAAAAACAATACTTAGGGGGATATTCACTAAGCTTTCATAAAGGGTGTCGGAGGTGGATCCCGCGTTAACTTCCATTCAAGTCATCAGCAGCTATCAAGCTCCGAGAACCCGCATCTGAACTTCTAATATTGTATCAAAAATATGACTATAAGAGTAACATTAGGCTATGCAATTATGATGCTACATTAACATTGTAACAACAGTTTTCTAGGAAAGTAGCATCAAATTGTGACAATCGAGTTGCAGTCAATGACAACAGTATAACAATAGTACTATGCAGAAATGTTCATATGTAGGAAAGTGTAGTTGGTCTTACTGACCATAAGATATATGGTCGTAATTGTTGAAATAAAAATAACAAATGTTACAAATACTGGGGCCTACAGGCCCACTGACTGAAATTAATAACAATCTTCACCATTGATATTTGGACTGTCTTACAATAACAACTGCATCAGAAATAATGGTGGCACTATAGTAATACTCAAGGCTGGTGTTCTGGGCCTGATGGAGGAACAGATTAAACTGGACCATGTCTGTTCGGAGCCTGGCGTGTCCACAAACATCCAACTCTCCCACCATAAATTAAACATCCCCTAACAAATTGCCTGGACCCACACCACCTTCCGCCAGTCAACAAAGTGACCAGGGCCCAGATCATGGCTGGATTCCTGTGCTCCGGCAACTATTACGGTATGGTACGGTAACATGTGCTGTCGCTGAGCATCACTGACAAGTAACAAATCCTAATGGGACTATAGCCATATTGTAAAAACTGTGTTGCTGTCATAATTATGATGTTAGTAAACATAGAAAATATTAACAAGGCTAACAAGCCATATCAGACAGAGACATGGCAAAAGATTTAAATAATTGTAATACTGATATGAATATTAGCAAATTAACAATATGTAGCAAAAATAAAGCTAAATTGCTTATTGGCATGTAGTAAAACCACTAATAGCTATTGTAACAATGTCCGGAATAACAATAATTATTGTTAATAATTATTTTCACTTGGCAACATGTATAATGTGCTCACAATATAAATAATAATCTAACAACTAAAATATTGTAATTAATACTAAAAATAGGCCAGCAGAGTGTAGCATACTGTTATAATAATAAAAAGTCAAATGTAACTTAGATGCAAATGTACCAATGCTTAATTACGTTATACAATAAAGTAGTGCAGAATATCTTTATTGAGGTAGAATGTATTGCATTCCATAGCCATATTCCAGTAATATTAATGGTGCGATGGACATTCTTACACAACAATGGTGACTGAATAAGACTAAAGGTAAGGTGAAAAATAAGCCGTCCTGCTATTTAGCATTTCAGTGTGAGGATCTCCGTGCTCATTGTAGTAAACACCCATGTTAGACCGGTTGTATTTATGAGAGGCTGGTGTCTGTAGCCCAGACAGCTCTGTCAGTGGGAGGGAAATAATTATGCTCAATGTACAGTATGGCTTACGTCTCTGCTTAATCTTCACAATTGATTTAGAGGCTGCAGATAAACACAGACTTATTCATACAAGCTTAGTGACTAGCCATTAACTGAGTTGATAGTGAGTTCTTGAGCTAGCATTTAATTTATGTGGGGATTGCTCCTCCCTCAGCTGACAGTAGGACATCTAATTCTTGACCAGCTGTAATAGGTGGTGTCCCCCCTCCTCCGTCAGTATTCTCTAACCTACTGAAGCTAAAAGTAGGAGCTGGAGTGATATATATATATAATGTGTGTATGTGTGTAACACCCCTATCCTCTTCCCCCCCCCCCACCCCCCGGATGCAGAAGATAGGGTGTACACATATTCAGTCTCTCTGTCCATTGCAGACAGGGTTTCTACCTGCTTCAGCGTAGTATAGCTCAGTCAGTTTTACCGTTGGTCTCAGGGCTTCTCTGGTGGATCCAGGCCAAGGCTTGTAGTGAGGAGTAGAATAGGTAGAAAAGGGTGTCCGGAACTTTAACATGATGCTTGCTTTATTGTCAGCAGGATCAGCATACCAAACAGCATAAACAGGACAGGCTTTCATTATCTCTCTCATGCAGCAGTTCCTCCTTTGCCTGCAGTTCCTCCCAGGAGCCAACCTAACCCTGAATAGGAGTGAAGTAGGCTCAGCCCCAGGTCCCTACTTAACCTGGGCAATAGCCTTGCTCCCTGCAGCATGGGAACCTCTGTGCCTGCACCGGACACTCGGGAACTCACTTCACCAGCCCAGAACAGAACAGAAACCACTTCTCTAGGGTGGGTCCTTACCTTTATATACCCAGGGGGTGAACATCTTTCCCCTCTCTGTCTCTGGACCGGTCACATAACCTACTAGAACTCTCCAGGCCCTGCCAGAGAAGCATGTGCCTGAATATTGCAACAATATAGCTTGTCTCTAAGGCCCAGATCAGACAGGATGCTACGCGATGTGCACGTTCGTCACTCTTTGAGGCTAGTGGATGACAGTTGTCACACTAGAAACTGCTTTTGGCGGCAAACTACAGCATTGACGCAACATTTTGCCGCCACAACCCAAATTGAAATTTGGGGCTGCAGTCGCGTCACGTGAGCTGGTTCAGCCAATAAAGGTGAACCAGCTCCGTGACGTGTTCGTCGCGCCCCCTGCCACGTCCCCAAACGCCGCAACCCAACTCCTGCAGTTTGAGCACAGATCGCTGACTGTAGGAGCGCGCAGGGAGACGTAGCAGCCAGTCTGAGCTCAGCCTAAGACTGCTCTCATGCAGGACCGTGTGCAATGGGTTTAACCCCTACACTGCCATAGCCTACATGCTAAAAGGCACCTGATTTTTGCAAGAGGGCTACATGTGTATATGTGTATATATATATATGAAGAATGACCCTTTCAGGATGTCTGTGCTGGCTCAGGCAGCCCGATGTACGCCACTTACCTGGAGAATGTCAGGGGGGAAAGGATCCATTACTTGAACTTCTCTGGATTCCTAGGAAAAATGATAGCCAGCATTTTCTGGTCAAGTGTGTGTGTGTGTGTGGGGGGGGGGGGAGGGGAGGGAGGTGGAGACTTCCACGTTTTCACAACACATTGCATTCCATGGACTAGTGGGGCCAATCTAAGCACGGGGAGTTGTGAGGACGCCAGGTGGAGGAGGTTCACATCTAAATTATGGCATTACTTTGGGGGTGGTGCCTCTCTGAATTTCTGACCCAAGGTAGGCTTTTTAAGCAGCCCAACAGATGCTGAGCTCTTCATTCTGTGCAGGTAGTGGCTCTGTCTGAGCAATGTGTGTAAGTATGTCAGGAGGAAAGGCTCCATCTCCTGACCCGAAAAGTTATTTGGATAAACATAAAAAGTCTTTATGCAAAAGCAAGCACTTGACAGGTGCAGATTGTGTTGCCCATGGTCTACACCAAAAAGTTATGTGCAAATTGCATACAGCAATTGGCCTTTTCATTTTTTTTCTCTTGGATGAAATCAGCAATGTTGTATCTATTTGAGGCAAGCTACGGCTGAAATTATACTCAGCGCGATGGTGCTGTTGCGCGACAAACACAAATGGCTTATTCCTATGCGGCCGCCGCTAGTGTGCGCACACGCACGATGGAGCGCGATGGGACCGCGTTTTGAAATGACAAAAATAATTGTCTTTTCAAGTGCGGTCTCGTGACTTCAGCGTCACATGAGCGGTTCAGCCAATGAGGGCAAACCAGCTTCGTGATGCCTTCACCACGCCTCCCCAATCTCTTGTAGCTAAGATCACACATCGCTCGGGCTAGGGGCGCCCGCAATGCGATGAGCGCGTGGACAATAATCGTGGCCTAAGTCTGACGTCTCCAGGCTTGAAGAACTGAAGAGAATTCGCTCTCAAACTTCATTGACAGCAGACATCTGATAAATTTCAAGAAACTTTATTAAGTGAACAGAAGGGAAATCTTCTCTTAAGAGGAAGAATAAGAAGAAATCGTTGAGGATAGAGTGACATTTAAGGTGGAAGCAATGGAGGGCCTGATCAAGAAGATGTATTTAACTATCAATATTGAAGGCAGTAAGGGGTAGCTGGGAGTCTTGGATAAAGGTTTTTTTTTTTTTTAGGCAACGGAAAAAAGCCTAGAATTTTCTAGTTCATTATTCTCTTCTCTTGTGCAGCCCACTCGAGCGTAACAATCTCTTAGATAGAAGTTCTTTAAGATGTATACCTTCTTTAAAGAAGAATCGTCATACTGGTTGTAGCCTCCTAAATTCGATGCGGCTGTTGTCAGAATACCTAGAAGAACAACCATACCTTTGGAAGACAGATCATTTACGGATCCAATGGATAGGCGTTTGGAGGGGTTGCTCCACTTTAGGATTTGCTTTTAAACCAGTGGCAGCTGCTACATGTTTGCCAAAAACAGTAACCCAGATTCTGGAACATGAACTGAAATCTAGCATTTAGGGGAAGATAATCCTTAAAGCGGCAGTTCAAGCAATATCCTGCATGTGTGTTTTTGTTTAATAAATCCGTTCTGTAGTAAGAAAAAATACCTTTAGCATTTTCTGTTTTAAAAACAACAACTTTGAAAGACCAATTTTCTTGTATTCTATTTTTAAAAGCATGCTTGTTGCTATAGCAACCATTTACATTCCCCATATTTAAAGATGTCGCCAAACTTTGCCGATCAATAGACGGAGAACGAATTGACCGGCAGCTATGCAGTTCTTTAGGTAAGTAGAGATTGCCCAAATTAAACTATTGAAGTAAAAAAAAAAAAAAAAAACGGGAGCTTGATCTGCAGCTTTAAGGATTTTTAGGCGTGAAAGAAACCACAGATTATTTATGTGATGCAGCTATAGATATTATAAAGTTGACTTCAAGATTGGCAGCCCTTTCATTGACAGCTTATAGGTCACTATGGCTTGCACATTGGCAAGTGGGTCCTTCATCAAAATGTCATCTGGAGCAATAAAGTCTACTTAGACAGAACCAGTCATTTAAAAAAATCAGATTGTCTTTTTATTTAGCATTCTAGACAACAGACTCCAGCTCCTACTTTCAGATTCAGTAGGACAGAGGTGGGGAACAACACCAATTATACCTGGTCAAGAATTGGATGTCCTACTCTCAGCTGAGGGAGGAACATTCCCCACAGGTTAAATGTTGCCATGGAGGAATTGGAGAAAATATATTTTTGACTGGCTCAAGTACTCATGATCAACTCCGTAAATAGCTAGTCACTAAGCTTTAATGACTGACTGTTTTTATCTGCGGCCTCTCATCAATTGTGAAGATTAACCAGAGAAGTTAGATATTGAAACTAAATACAGAAACGTATCAGTAGAGCTGTAAAGTATGCTGTGACAGTGGAGGTATGCTGTGACAGTGGAGGTATGCTGTGACAGTGGAGGTATGCTGTGACAGTGGAGGTATGCTGTGACAGTGGAGGTATGCTGTGACAGTGGAGGTATGCTGTGACAGTGGAGGTATGCTGTGACAGTGGAGGTATGCTGTGACAGTGGAGGTATGCTGTGACAGTGGAGGTATGCTGTGACAGTGGAGGTATGCTGTGACAGTGGAGGTATGCTGTGACAGTGGAGGTATGCTGTGACAGTGGAGGTATGCTGTGACAGTGGAGCTATCCAGCACCTGAGATTAGTTCAATGCTAGAGCTGCTGCCCTGAATAGCAGAGGTTGTGGGTTCTGATCCTGTTGGTTATGAAATCAGTACCCCCTGGGGGTGTGGGGGTGGCGTGGCTGGCGCTAATTGGTTGCTGAAGGTCATGTGGCACATCAGTGAGCCTGGAAATCAATTTCATCTGTCTCGCCAAGCGCCTTGCACCCGCAAGCATACGAGCACGAGCGCGCGCGCACCGCATGAGTGTGGCCGTATGACATTCAATTGACATTCATTGAAAACACCCTAAGCGCCAAGCGCACTCAGCGGCAGCGTGGACGCAGCCTAAGTATGATAACAGCCTTTCCTCCACTCCTCCACCTTTTTCTAGTTTAATAATGTTCCCCACATTTCTCTTTAAGAGGGACAGATATGGCTTCTTATTGTGGTTGCAATGCATCATAAATAGAAAATAAAACCATTACAATATTTAAACAATACACAACCCACGACCCCCTGTGCCCCCACATAAAACCATAAAAACAGGATTAATACCACAGGCCGGCAGGGGTCCCAGCGGGTGTCTGTGGGCCCCACAGGGCACCTGGGGGGTTCCCACGAGTGTCTGGGGGCCCTCGGGTGGTCCCCGCTAGGCTCCATGGGCCTCCAGGTGGTCCCTGCGGGTGTCTTGGGGTCCCCGGGTCATTACCACGGGTGTCTGGGGGCCCTCGGTTGGTCCTTGCAGGTGTCCAGAGGGCCAACAAGGGTCCCCAGGTGGTCCCTGCAGGTGTCCGGGGGTCATCAGGTGGTCCCCGTGGGCGTCTGTGGGTCCTCGGGTGGTCCCCAAGGATCCCCGCTGGCTTGCGGTACCATTCCTGTATTTAAAAAAAACATGGCCTACATTTCAATAAATACACCCCCCACCCCACCAAACACATACAGTACAGTAATGTGCAAAATAACTATTATCCAGATATGGATAATAGATTATTTGCCCATTATTAAACACAACATTAGCCAGGCAGCATAAATAAAGCAAATAAAAAACGTTCTACTTACCCCTGCCAACATGGAGGGCGTCCTCATCAGCATACTGCAGGGCCATGTCCTCAGATGAGTCCCTTTCATGCCGTCACATTAAAAAAAAAAAAAAAAAAAGTGGCACATGGTTTTCATAGCCAATCAGATGGCCTGTGAACCATTTGCCGCCCAAATGTGATGTCACAGGCCATATTTAAGGCCGTGATGTCTCATTTGAGCTCAAGAAGCCGACGGGTCAACATCGTGGAATTAACATGGGGTTTTTGGACTAACAGATGAAGATAAAGACAGAAGATAAAGAAAAGCAAGAAATAATCACAGATGAAGATGATGAAAGATTTAAGAAAGAAGAATTGTGTTATCTGTCCTGGATCTGTAATCTAACGAGGACGCCCTCCATGTTGGCAGGGGTAAGTAGAATGGTTTTTGTTTACTTTATTTATGCTGCTTGGCTAATGTTGTGTTTAATAATGGGCAAATAATCTATTATCCATATCTGTATAATAGTTATTTTGCACATTACTGTACTGTATGTGTTTGGTGGTAGGGGGAGGGGGGAGGTGTATTTATTGAAATGTAGGCCATATTTGTTTTTTGTTTTTAACCACCCGAGGACCCACAGATGCCCACTGGGACCACCCGAGGATCCCCGAACGCTCACGAGGGACCCCTAGACACTCACAGGGACCACCCGAGGGCCCACAGACACCCGTGGAACCACCTGAGGGCCGCCAGACACCTGTGGGGATGACCCGGAGACCCCCAAACACCCGCGGGGACCACCCGTAGACCCCATTGGGCCCATGGACACTTGCGAGGCCCATGGAGCCTAGTGGGGACCACCCAAGGGCCCCCAGACACATGTGGGAACCTCCAGGGATGCCATGTGGGGCCCAAGGACCACCCGGGGACCCTTGCCGGCCTGTGGTATAAATTCTGTGTCTAAAAAAATAAATAATGGTTTAATGTGGTGGCACAGGGGTGGGTTGTGCATTGGTTTTTAATTTAAATTGTCTTACTAGTGTAGATGGGCAGGGGGTCTCTGGAGCAGAACCTTGTTGATTTGAGGTCCAGGGATCCCCTGCTTCCCAAGATACAGGCCCTGTTATAGGGTGCCGGTGTATCCTATGCATGTAAATGTCCCGCGTCATGTGACCGGGACATTTCAATGCATAGGAGATACCGGCACCCCATAACAGGGCCTGTATCTCGGGAAGCAGGGGGTCCCCGGACCTGAAATCAACGCGGATCTGCTCCGATGACCCCCTGCTCATCTACACCAGTAATACAATTTTTTTTTTTAAACATTCATTTCGGGCGAGATTTGCGCAGGGAGAGGCGGCTCTCTCTGAGCATCTCTCTGCAGCAGAAAGAACTCGCCGGGTAAGGCCTTTTCAGAGGGTCTATCTTCACGTCGGAGGCTACTCGCCCGTTTGTGAATTTTGCTGTCACAGGGTAATTGACGCTTTCTGAATACCGTTATAGTAACCCTCACAAAACCGGCGATTTAATTTCATTTTTAATGAACCTTTATTGCATAGGCCCCTTAATACTTTGAGATGGCAGCTTTTCAGTGTTCAAACCAAGAGGTGTCAATGGTAAATACTCTTGTCAAGCATATATTAATATTTTCATTTTATATTCTCTACACTATGAATAATTCAGTCACATGATTGTTTCAACATAAAACCGGGAAGATTGTACGCACAAGCAGTGTGCAACCTGTTTGTGTTGTGGAGGGGGTAGGATTATCATGATTTTACTTTCCTGTCAAATAATTTGACTGCGAGGCCTGGTTGGAAGCCCAGCAGCAGGAGCTTCTGTTATAAACAGCCCTCTGGCTCAATGACAATCCCAGTTTAGCAGCCGCTGCTCCTGTAGGTTGTAGGCTAGATGGCATAGCACATTTATTTGGTGCATGTTAATCTTCTTCTTTGTATTAGCGCAGATTTGTTATCCCTCTGGCACCCTGTGTACTTATGAGGTTTTGTAGGGTGGGGCCTGTGGTGTAATGCAGAGTTTGTTTTATGTTTATTTGGCTCCAGTTTCCTTGTTTTGACAGCTCATGGAGGCGGGGAAAAGCTTGTTGCCTTTGGCTGAATATATCCCTCCCTCTTGAAACAGTTCCTGGTTTAACCTTTTCCATTCTGGAAATATTAGAGAACAAATGCTTATGTTTTTACACTACATTTGATTAAATACTTCATATATCAGCTTGCCAGTGGTTTTATAATTGGTATATACAGGAGGTGGATTTGACTGATTGTCAGAGTTTAAGGCTACAATAATTTTTTCATAGGTAATCCCTGCAGACATTTTATTTCGCCATTTGTTTGTAAATTTAACAGTGATGTTGTTTTATTTTAATTGAAATAGCGCCATGTATGGAGCACTATACAGTAGAATAATTCTTACAATGTATGATACAGAAAATGATAAGAGCATCCAATATCAACGTAAGTGTAGAGAAAAGGGGGTCTTTGCCTTGTTGGTTCCAAGGCTGTGTACATGGCTACTGTCCACAAGCCAGCATTGTAAAAAAAAAAAAGCCTGTACAACAGTAATTCCACTAAGGGTCATTCAGTATATCACAGGCATTATGGAGTAAGTATGTGATCGAGGAAGCAAATGACAAGTAATTTAAGCAAGTAGTCAAATCTACATGCAGATTTTCCCATAAAACAAATAGTGAAGACAAAAGAGAAGTGACCAGTGACACAGTATGGGGTAAATGTTGCCTTTTTCATTGCAGTGGCAGCAGATAATGAAGGTTGCTAGATATGATGTATTTTTGATTATAGAAGGCTCTTATCTTGAAGGTCATGACAACAGTCTTGCTCTGAAAGAGAGCTCAAAAAGCTGCATTGATCTGTTATGGCTGAAGTTTTGGTCATAATCTGGAGGATATCAATCCCTCATTTTCTTTAATCATGACATATAACGTAAAGGTATTGGCCCTTAAGGCCTACTATATTGTCTGTTGTGCACGTACACTGCTCAATGCTCAGCGCTTGGGGAGACAGGGAAAATTGATTTCCAAGCGCGCTTAAGGGTCAATGCACACACACAGATACACCATCCCTCCCACCATCCAGTCAATGACACGCCCCCTCCCTTATGTGCCACGCCTTCCCCCCCCCCCCCCCCCCCACTCACACTCGCAAATTCCTGCAGGACAGGTTAGGCTCATGCTCAGAGACTTGGTGACGTCATGGCTCTGAAGCATGAGCGCACATTGCTGCATTTTGTCCACAGCTTAAAGCAGAAACCACAAACGATCATTGTAGCAACCGTGAAATAAAAAAAAGATTTCAGAACTAAGGCAAAGAACGTAACGCCGCCCCTTGATATTTCATAATATTTGTATTTCAAAAATAAGAGGAGGAGAAACTTTAGGGAACTTCAATCAACACGTCCTGAATCAGTCATTCCGAATGCTGACATTAATATATTCAGTTGCCTTAGGGACTGGCTATTGTTCATAGATGTTCAAAGTCGTTCTTTCACATCCATAAACTAAGAATATAAGTACATTCCCTGCAAAGTCAGGCATACAGTATAAGTACTTTCACCAAGTAGGTGAATGTTATCAGTCTATATCTGTGTCAGTAGTGTTCAGATACTTCAATACATGTGCATTGCTGTCTGCTGAGAAATATTGCAGTCACATTGAAGATTTGTGTGGTATGCCCAATATAGGCATGGTTCTTTTTTAGGCCCCATATTCGTTTTATTGTGAAGCCGGGAACCTTGTAATTGAGAACATTTTGGTCCCATTTTGAGTGGCGTTGAATTGAGCTTTCTAGCATTTTCAGAGAAAGAGGAGAACATTAAATGTTGTACTCTGGAATCATTATTGCTATTGCTCCATACAATACACATGTGCAGGCAAAGGAGTAATTTCTCATTTCCAGAATCAATTTTTGACACCCTTGGTATTGAATACTGGCAGTGTGAATCATAAAAAAAATGAAGCCTGTTGTTTTGCTTTAAGTATAAATAGTACATTATTCCCAGTGCTTCTAAAATTCAAACGTAACGTCTAACTGCATTCAGTTTTAAAAAAAACAAACAAAAAATAATTGAAATAAAGTGAATACCCTAACTATAGCGCTAAACCTATTTAAGTGTTAACTAAACGTGAATGTGTGCCAATTGTGAATGACAAGAGGCCAAAGCTGCCGTAGGCTTCCCACAATGCAAATTACCTCAATTTACATACAAAGCTGTGAAGGTGAAATTGGGATACCTGGCGCTTAAAGAGTCACTGTGTCCATGGGAAACAAAACCAGTCTCAGAAGAGTGTTTCAAAGTCCAAAACTTGAAGTAGATGGCTGTGATGTTTCTTTCTTGCTATTGTTCTTCAATACACCTGAAATTGATAAAAGGGTACACCATTGCGCAGTATCACTGATATTTGATGTTAGCCCCTTATTCCAACTTCACCAGTGTGGACTGAATACACTTACAGGAGTGTTTCTTTTAGGGTACAGTGGAGACAATCTGTGCTTTATTCCCTTTATGTTCTTTATGTACCTCGAATCCCCAGGGTACTTCCTTAATGCCTTGGGATTTTCGTAGTGTCCAAAATACCTCGAACTCCACGAACCCCCAAATGAGGAATGAACAGTGAAAGAAGGGGGGTCACAAATTTATTGAAAAAGGCTACTGATAAGCCCTATAAAACCGGCTAATAAGCCTGCATAAAAACAAATGAACAATGACTCACATGTACTCACATGAATACATGTGTTACAAAACAACACAAGGATGCCGTCCGCTGCTTGTACTGCGCTTCCTGCGCTTGCACCGGAAGAGAAGGGCTCTCTCACAGCTTCTCCTGACCGGTTTGGTGTAACTGGTGTCTCTCCCCCCCACTCGGTCACGTTCCGGTTTGTGACCAGCGGTTATGGCAGACTACTCACCTCTCAAGCCGCAGGGACAGCACTGCGCTCACGGGATCCTAACTCCTCCCACCCTAACGCGTTTCGTGACGTAGGCACGCCACTTCCTCAAAGGGATGAGGAGTTACTGCTGAATTAACTTTATATACCCTCCAGAGGTAATTAACCTTTCGGGTGTGGTAATAATAATGATTGGTATCACATGTTGGTGCACATTAATCCACTATGTAACCCTGTGCATCTAAAGATGTTAACACCTTAGGATTCAGATGACAACATTCCAAGCAAACTAACACCTGAAACGTGATGCAACAATTTAAACATATATGACATGATAAAATCTTATACAATATGTAAAATGAACCAACCCTATAAAATGAACTAAAATTTACTGTTACTAAAAAATGGGACATATTAGACTGTTTACTCTTTTAAAAATGAGGCCAGATCGAATTCTATGTTCAAACCCTTGGGGGCTAGGGTTTTTAAGGTGTATATCCAAAAACTTTCCTTTTTGGATAAATTATTCAACCTATCACCCCCCCTCCAAAAAATAATGTTGTGGTAATTTGTTTAAAACACAGTATTGGTATTATTTATTTCATGAGAACTTGCTTTATTTTTTTTTAGCCGAACTGTAATTAGCTTATCTTTGTCGTTTCTGTTTTCCATGCTTTTGTTACTGCATATATTTATGAGTATTGCCACCATGATCTGACGATCTGTTAAGAATCTCTGAACAATAAAAATTAATTTAACCATATCTAAGATTAATTTTGTTTTGCATGTAACTGTTTAGGACTGTCACATTATTTTACAAGCATTGTGTATACCTCAGTATTAGGCTTTTATAGAGCCTTTGTGTCCAGGACGCCCAAGAGAGGATCACCTACTTACAGAACCGAAGTGAGCCAGAACGATGTCGTCTGATACAACTGTGGCCAGAAGGGTCACTTCTCTCGGAACTGTCCGGAGCCCAGAAAAGCCTGGACATCCAATCTCAAGATCATGATCTACACAGTGCAACCCGCAGCAACATCTTTCACGTCCTCAGAGAGCACACCAGCACAAAGACTCAATGAAACACCTCCATCGGACACTTACAGTCACGTGGGGCTGGCAGCGATCATACACATCCTTGTGGACGGCATATATTCATCGGTTTTGCTGGACACCGGGTCCCAAGTAACCATTGTGTACCTGCCTTTCTACGACAAACATCTTAAACACCTGCCCTTGCAGTCGACGGACAAGATGAAGTTGTGGGGACTCAGCAAGGAGGACTACCCCATTGACGGCGTGGTGAAGGTTTGGCTGGAAATACAATAGCTGTACACTGGCAAGACTCACACCATGGATGTGGAGGCTCTGATATGCCCCGAGCCCCAAAAACACACAAGCTACCCGATCATATTGGGAACCAACGCCGATGTGGTGTGGGCGGTGATCCAAGCGTACCTGCAAGAGGCTTGCGAACTACCCCTGTTTGGCCCACAAATTCACCTGGCACTAAGGGAAGAGTGCTGCAAAATATCGGCACAAGATGGCTATGGGGACCTGTTCAATCATACCCAAGGATTGACCGAGATTCCACCAGGGGGAGTGAGGATCATGTACGCATTGTGCTGCTATCTGGGCCGAGATGAGGCCGATCATCTCTTCTCTCTAGAGAGTACGGCAGAGGAAGACGCCAACCGCAGCTACAAGCTTGTTCCCAAAGTACGAGAATGGAAGTCCTCACTACTGGAGAAGATCAAGATGTTTACCCAAAACATGTCTCCTTAAACCATGCCCATCGACCAAGGACAAAGGTTGTGTAGGATATAGCCAGGTACCCCCGCTGAGACGATGGCCACTCAAGTGAACACTTCTGCAGTGCAAGATCAACCAGATGGGCTGACATTCGACTTCAGGGAATGAACCCTGTCAGCCGAGTGGAGGGATCGGCTAACGGCCAAGTTGGAATAACGCTGGGACGTGTTCTCCACCAGCAAAATGGACATAGAGTGTAGCTGAAACGCCAAGCACACCATCTGGCTAAGTGATACCACGCCCTTCCGGGAGCGTTCCCATTGCATTGCTCCCAGAGATGTGGAGGACGTGAGAGACGTCTTACAATAAATGGAGACGGCGGGTATTGTGACAGAATCCTGTAGTCCCAACACATCGTTGATCGTGGTGGTGCGGAAGAAGAATGGGTCGTCCGATTGTGTCGATTATCGGACCCTTAACAATCGCACCGTGCCTGACCAGTACATTCTTCTGAGGATTGAAGAAATTCTCAACGCGCTGTCGGGAAGCCAGTAGTTCAGTGTACTGGAACTGAGATCTGGGTACTACCATTTACCATTGAGTGCAGAAGACCAAGAGAAGACTGCATTTGTATGTCCCCTGGGCATCTACCAGTTCACCCGGATGCCCCAATGCATTTGTGGTGCACCGGCAAAGTTCCAGCATTTGATGGAGAATACCATCGGCAACATGAACCCACAGGAGTGCTTAGTCTACCTCTGGATGACATCATCGTCTTTGGCAAAACTCTGGAGGAACACGAAGAACGGCTGCTGAATGTGCTGGATCGGCTGGGCAATGAAGGCTTGAAGCTGTCCTTGGACAAATGCTGGTTCTGCTGCACATCAGTGACCTACGTGGGACACAGTGTACGCAGATGGGTTAGCTACCAACCCCGCCAAAGTCGAATCCGTGGTGATCGGCCCAGACCCAAAAATATAATGGAGCTCCGCTCCTTCTTATGATTCTGCGGTTACTATAGCCGCTTTGTGGAGGGATAAGATCCTCAACAACCTTCTCAAGATCTAGCCTGAGGATACAGGGTGGAAAGCCACCTCCGCGTGACTGCCGTTCAACGACAAGTGGACGGACGTCTGTGAAAAGGTATTCATCTGCCTAAAGAAAAGCTTAACGGAGGCACCCATTCTCGCTTTCGCCGATTCCGAGCTGCCCTATATTCTTCATGTGGATTCGAGCTTCAACGGCCTCGGTGCGGTCTTGCACCAAAAGTACCCGGCAGCCTCAATGTCAGTCGCAGCTTGAACCCCAGCAAGCAGAATTATCCCGTCCACAATTTGGAATTCCTCACTCTAAAGTGGGCAATTGTGGACAAACTACATGACTATCTGTATGGAGTCACCTTCGAAGTATGTACGCACAACAATCCTTTGACGTTCATATTGACGTCCACCAAACTGGACGCCACTGGTCACAGATGGCTGGTGGCTCTCTCGAACTACCAGTTTACGCTGAAGTACAAACCCGGGCCCCTGAACATCAGAGCCTATGCTCTATCCATAAGACCAGGACAGAGTACAACCCCAGATCCCTGGTCCACTGGGACGAAATCCCTGGACCAGGGATGCAGGCTTTGTGCTCGTCCGCAGCCATTGTGGAAGATAAAGTGGCCTTCTCAGAACTGAGGGTCGCAGATTCATTGAGATGTCAATCCAAGGCTATCCCTGCCGCCTACTGCCACCCAAAGGGAATGAACAACATCCCAGACAAAATCATCACCTGGAAAGATCTGGTGCAGTACCAGATACTGGATCCCGTGGCCGGAGCTATTCACCAGGCCATCCAGAAAAACATGCAACCCCCCTGTTGAACGTGCTCCCAGCGACACGGTCGCCATACTAATGTGGGAAGTGGACAAATTTGAAATCGACAAGGGTTTACTCTATCGAGTGGTTCCATCCAGATAGAAGGCAACTGGTTCTACCAAGGGACCTACAGCATATGGTTCTTCGATCGCTACACGATGACCATGGACATCTTGGAGTGGACAAGACCTTTGGCTTAATACGCGACCGGTTCTTCTGGCCACGGATGAGAGAGTCGGTAGAACACCATTGCCGCCTATGCTCACGGTGCATCCAATGCAAGACACTCCCTACCAGAGCCGCTCCAATGGCTCATCTGAAGAGCTCGGGTCCCCTGGACCTCGTATGCATGGACTTTCTATGTATCGAGCCAGATGCCCGCGGCGTCGGCAACGTACTAGTGATACCAGACCATTACACTCGCTATGTCCAAGCCTTCCCCACCAAAGACCAGAAGGCCATCATGGTGGCAAAGTTTCTGTGGGAGCAGTACTTTATACATTACGGCCTACCCAATTGCCTACATTCGGATCAAGTAGAGAAATCCTGCAGGAGGTAAGCGGAGCACAGCGAAGCAAATGCAGGGGCTATACACCAGAGTAAGTAAAAATCCTTTATTGCATGATCAACATCTACTTGTCCACTAACATGATGTTGATCATGCAATAAAGGATTTTTACTTACTCTGGTGTATAGCCCCTGCATTTGCTTCGCTGTGCTCCGCTTACCTCCTGCAGGATTTCTCTACTCGTCCATTACCAGAGTGATGCACGCCTAAGGAACTGCTGAGACCTTCCAACCGTGAGTACCCCAGTCCGCTCACCTGCGCTCTGGGGGTTACGTTCCCTGTACCCATATACTTCCTAGGGGGACTACAAACTGTTCTTAGGTAATCAGATATTTTTCACTGATTTTACCAGTAGATTCAGGTCCCGCCAGCTAGAGGAAGGGGTTAATTATATGGAACACACGGCACCTATATTTGAGAAGACAGCCTTTTCCACTTTGTCCTTTTTCATGATACATGATTTATATCTTTCTAAGGAATACCATATAGCTGAGCACAGTATTGGAGATCTTTCTCCTACTTTCTACATTCGGATCAAGGCCAGGACTTTGAAAGTAACCTCATCCGGGAGTTGCTGATATTGCTATCACAAAAGTCCCGAACGACCCCTTATCATCCCGAGGGAGATGCTCTGCCAGAGCGGTTCAGTCGGACCCTCCTCAACATGCACGGCTCCCTAAAAGGTTCACCGAAGAATGAATGGAATAAGCACGTGGAGTCCTTGGTGCACGCCTATAACTGCACCTGCCACGAGTCTACGGGATAGACTCCCTACTTTCTAATGTTCGGACGAGAAGCACGGCTTCCAGTAGATATACGTCTGTGGGTACCAAAGAGGACACACTTGAAGTACTTACTGCAGCTCAAAGAAAGCCTGCAATGAGCTTACTAACTAGCAGAGAAGGCATCGGCTCATCTGAACACCTGTAACCAACGGCGCTACGACCATAAGGTCCAACATTGGGAGATTCGTCCTGGAGATGCCGTTCTCCTCCGCAACCTTGGGATCTCCAGCAAACACAAGCTGGCCAACTGTTGGCGAGAAGGAGTATTTGAAGTAGAATCGCAGATGCCGGGCTTCCCGGTCCACCGTATAAGAGACCCGGAGAGCCGGGTAAAGGTCTGGCACCGAAATCATCTCCTGCCTATTCCGCAAGTGGGGGATGACGATCTTGAAATAGAGACTACACCATTGGCCGATGAGCACAGTGGAGCTGATGAGAGCTCAGAAATAGTAACAGAGACACCCGAGGATCCTACGGAAGGGCCCTCTAGTAGTACAGACCACAGTCACTGGGCACCTCCCGAAGGAGCCATGGGCCCAGACAGCATACAACTACTCAAGTGGCTCCAAGGAGCCTTCCTTTGGACCCTAGGAGTCCTTGTCTTAAACCCGTAAGAGACATGTCAGAGACACCCTCTATGCCCGAGCCTCAAGCTTATGGTTATTACTCCCAAGAGGGAGTTGCCGAAGAAGAGCTTCGCAGAAGCCAAAGAGTGAGGTACCCTCCCAACCGGGTAACTTATGATTCGTTAGGGGCACCCCACTACGAAGCTCAGCAGTGGTCTCGTAGCAAAATTAAATCTGTCGTAATTTTCACAGAAATGTACAATCTGATGTAAAGCCATTGTAATGCGTTAAGTTGTGTATACATGTCCTGCATTTTTATTATATAAATGTTGTGTTGATGCTTATGTCGTTCCCAAGCAGGGCATTGGTTCTTTCACGAGGGGGAGAGTATAGCCTAGGTCCCCTTGGTCCACTGTTTGTCCCCTTACCTTGCCATAGGCAGTTGAGGCTGGGGAGAGTGCAGGGGGTATGTGCAGTAGCAAGTGCAAGTGGCGGCCATTAGGAGTATAGCACAGCAGGGGAACTACAAGTCCCAGCAGCCTCAGGGGCTGCAGACCACATGTTGCCAGGCAACCAATAGGGCTGAGAGATGCATGGCAGTTAGAATTCTGACAGTTGGAGTTCTGACAGTTAGAGGGACTGACAGTTGGAGCCAGGACAGAGAAAGGAAAGGTCTGGGTGTCAGTGGCATCCAGACTAGGCTAGATTAACCCTTTAGATCTAAGATAGGCCCCACTCACCTAATCAGATTATGGTTGCTACAGGGAAACCCCTAGCAAGGGACATTTCCCCTGTAGCTGTTGTGGTGCCATCGCTGTCCTCTAGGGGCTGAATGGGGCAGCTATTGAACTTTTTCACCACAGAGAGCTAAGTTAATCCTCTCTGGCATGGCTGTTCACCTGCTGGCTAATTAATCAGGAAGTACCTTAAGAGTATGGAAGCAGCAAGGCACTGAGAGACAGTTTTTCCCCAGAGAAGGGGGGGCAACAGAGGAGCTCCCCAGCTACCAGGAGCTGGTTAAAGAAGCTTGCAGAAAGTGAGAGACACTGCTGAGAGAGCCATGCTGAAGCAGTGACGTCTCGTTGCAGAGGACCTTAAAAGACTAAAGATAAGGCAAGCGCTTTGTTATTATCTGCAGAGAATTTGTATGGAATGTACATGTTTTGCGGCTGACAACCGGCTTAGCTGGCGGCCCTGATAGTAAGGGCCTGGGAAGTTTGTTAGTTCCCTGAATAGGGATAGGATTTTATTTGGTTTTCTTAAAGGGACGGTGGGCCTATTCGTATTATTTATCCCTGTAAATAAACCCCAAATATAAAGAAATACAGCGTTTCCTGCCTCATTTGGGATAAAAGAGACTGCAATGTGGTGTTGGCATCACACTGTATACAGTTAGTGTATAGTGCCATTTGAAGACGCTGCACAGTGATTTGTGGAATGTGGTCTGGGGCCGGACTACCACTGCACTATCATAGACTATCAAAAGTCAGTCTCTCCTACCGGAGTTCACCCCACGCAGAGGCGGAGGCTTCGCTGACATCGACATCGCTGGATCAGTGGATCCCTTTTGCTTTTCAGCCATATTCGGGTGCTGGTGCACCTGGGCAGGTACCTCACAACGTGCACCAACTATAACACTTTCTGTTACTACGGGCAGCGCTGTCTAACACTTTGGGTGGGTTGGCTCTTATGAACAGTAGGGAGGTTGGGTGCACAGGGGCCCCTCAGTACTTTGGGGAAATCCCATCAGGGGTGGACACTACGGTTGGAGGGCACGTGGGGGGGGGCTATGGCCATGCAAGGCCTATATTGTATGTGGGTTAATGATATCTCTAGTTGTACCTGTGTTCAGTAAACTGTTATTAAATACAAGTGTGTAATCTTATGGCGTTGGGTCCTGTGAAGGGGTTATCTGGCGCTGTCAGGATCCCTCACAGGTGGAGGTGCTGTCACCAGATGGATCAGGTGCACCATGGATTCCCAGCAGCGGAGGTTCAGGCCTCCTGTGAGCCACAGTAAAGCACCACATACTCAGTAGCCGCCACATGTCCCATAGGGTGAGGGAATCAGCGCTACACCTATAACTCGAAATATGGCATTATATAGTACAGGAGATTTACAGTAATGGTGGTAAATTGTAGCTAAGGTAGAGGTACAGTAATTTGACTGGATGTCTAGTGCAACACTGCTTGCTTGGTCTGTGACTTGTAACAACTCACAATGGGATGGTTGACCCGTCCTCATACATTCTTATATCTGGGGTGAAATTCTCTGGTATGTATCATTTTATTTATATAGCACCAACCATGTATGCAGCGCTATATAACATTACAACAAGAGGTAAATAATGTACAGTGCAAACATTGGGAATAAGGGCAACAGGTAAATGACAACATAAGGCTAAAGGAAACCCTGCCCCAATATATCTTACAATGTAATTGTTATGTTGGGAGGCTTACAGACACATTAGAAGTAAAAACTGCATTATTAGAAGTGCAGACATGGAAGGTCAAGCGGATCTGTAGTTTGTAGCAGTGGTGTAAGACCAGTGGCGGATTTCCCATTGGGCCCTATAGGGCTGGGCCTAGGGCTGCAAGTTTCCCTTTTCCCCCCTATATACTCTCTTCCCCACTGATTGCCAGGGGAGAGCGTGGGGTATCTCTAAAGTTCTTACCCGCTCTTGCAGCGCTGCACTCCTCCTTCTTCAGCATTGAGGCTTCAAATAATGCTGCCATAACAAATGATGCTACGACATCACATGGCATCGTGTTGCATGCTAACATGACGTTGTGGCATGTGACGTCATGTTGCCAGGGCAACGCAACGGCATGTGATGTCACAGTGTAATTTGACTCTGCGGCGCTACAAAGGGAGGTGGCCCGGACGGCAACAAGGTAAGTACCTAAGGGCGGCAGATTTTGAAATGTAGCACTGCATAAGACGTTAAATGAGCTGCTTCTTTTAAGAAAAGAAAGAGACTGTCCTGCGCTCCGGTGGTTGATCTCAAGCACCCGTGGGTGTCAGTGTAGTCACTGGAGGCTGGAGAATGAGGGTGCAATAGGGGACCTCTAGATAAATCAGAGCTGGGAGGGAAATCCCTTACCTATGAAGACTCTCCGATCTGGGTCCTGCTCTCCTCTGCTCTCCGGTATCCCGCGGGCAGCCTTCAGAGAAGTTGAATGAGAAGAAAGAAAATCCGGCGCCACTGCAAGTGACAAGCATCCAGGCTACTTCCGGGTAAGTTGAAAAAACTTTATTGGCACATTACACACACAAGGCTACGCCACGATCTCCCCCTCAACGCGTTTTACGCTATGAAACAGCGCTTCGTCTGTTCCATAGCGTGAAACGCGTTGAGGGGGAGATCGTGGTGTAGCCTTGTGTGTGTAATGTGCCAATAAAGTTTTTTCAACTTACCCGGAAGTAGCCTGGATGCTTGTCACTTGCAGTGGCGCCGGATCTTCTTTCTTCTGCTTCTTTTAAGACGGGGATTTTCAGATGTGCTTTGAATGTGGAAAGTGAAGGTGGTTGACAAATATTGAGTAGAAGAGTTACATAGGTAGCTAGAGATTAGTGAAAAAGGTTTACGATGGGAGAGGTTTGTAAAGGTAAAAGATGCAAAGTTGACCTTGGGTAGAGCGTAACCTTGGGTAGAGCGTAAATGTGTAACAAAAGATCAGCGTTGAGATATATGGAGGTGCAGAGGCATGTGGAACCTTAAAAGTAAGGAAGAGAATGTTGTAGTACATATGGAAATTAATAGGAAGCCAGCAGAGAGAGTTCAGGAGATGGGAAGCAGATATACACATAGAAGAACAGAATATGGGGAACAGCATTTTTAATGGACTGTAACAGAGGGATGTGAGGCAGGGTGGCCAGATAAAAGAATGTTACAGTAATGTTATATATATATATGTTTTTACTGTCTCAATACGACCTAAGCATGAAGTGTGATTATGAAAGCATGAATTATAGATTTATTTATTTATTTATAACATGTTTTACCAGGAAGTAATACATTTAGAGTTATCTCTCATTTTCAAGTATGTCCTTGGCACAGTTATGATGACAGATACATGGTTACAAATACATGGTTACATTAGGTGAACAGGGTTATACATTATGTATAAAGACATTGCATGAACAGGTAAAGATACAATATGTTATAGGCGTATGTAACAGTTACAACCCAGATTAAGATGTGAGACAGGTTTAGTTTTGAAAGAACTTAGACTGGTGGCAGCTTTGAGAGTCTCGGGTAGATTGTTGTAGGTGTGGGGTGCACGGTAAGAGATGGCGGAGCGGCCGAATACTTTGTTGAACCTTGGGACTGTGAACGGAGTCAGATCTTAGATCATAAGTGCTGCATGTGGTAAGGGCGAGGGAATTGTTCAGATACTGGGGTAGCTTGCCCAATAAGTATTTGAAGGCAAGACAGGAAAGATGAACTCTGCGCCTAGACTCAAGTGACGGCAAGTTCTTTGAGCATTTGCAGTGATGTGTGTTGTGTGCCCAGATTTTTGAAACTAGTGACAAGGGCTAGTATTAGAGTTGGTTCTGATCTGAAGCTCCGTCCTTGGTAGCTTTAAAAGTTTAGCCTTTGTCCCAAATACCATTATTAAATTCTTGTCTGTGTTTAAAAACAATTTGTTTTGGGAAATCCAGTTTTTGAGTCTCAAAAAAATCAGATTGAAGTATGTGTTCAAAGTCAGAGAGGCTTAGGCTGTGTGAATATTAGATTGTGTCATCTGCAGACATGTGTATTGAAGCTCCCTTACAGCTGTAGGAAGATCATTGATGAAGACTGAAAAGAGTAAGGGCCTGAGGACAGAGTCTTGCGGGACACCGCAGGTAATGTCCAAGGGGATGTAGCTAGAACCTGAAATAGACGCATGTTAGGATCTACCCGATTAGTATGAGTGAAACCAGTTGAAAGCATGTTTTCCTATTCCAGAGCACTGAAGATTATTTAGCAATGTAGCATGATCAACAGTATCAAAAGCCTTTTCAAAATCTAGGAATACTGCATCAGTAAGTTGTCCCATTCCACACTGGACACATCTTTGCTTGGTGTGGTAAACAAAGAATTTTAGAATTAATATGTAAACAAGTAGAAAGATCTACTGGTTCAAGTCTTGAAATCAGTGTATTGGAGATTATAATATCATAATTGAGTATTGCTAATGGGTATTCTTAGTACTGTCATAGGAAGTAAAACTCTTTCTTTTCCTGTTATGGGTATTAAAGAGGTACTTGCACATACAGTAAATCATTTTTACATCCCAACCACATATTTACCCATAAATCTGCATGATTTAGAGCAAATCCAAATTCATCTGGCAAACTTCTTGGTATTCTTAGAGGTATAGTACCACCTTGCAAAGCCTGCGCCATTACTTTAAAATCAGTAGAATGTTCAGTATCTCCAAGCACGCCCTGGCTACGTTAGTATTTTCTTCAATGTTTATAAGAGCTAAAGTTGCTTCTTGGAGAGGCAGAACAGACAGTCCTATCACTGAAGCAGTTTTTATTATCACCCCTTCCAAATTTTGATTTTTCCTCACTGAACATTTCCTCCTATTAACCCTGTGTTTTCTAGATAGTTTTTTAAAGAGTTTATATCCATGCTATTGGCTATGCTTCCTATCGTCCCTATTCCTCCTAGGAATCCTTCTATTAAACCTCTTTTATTTCTGTTTATATTGGTAGTGGTTTTTCCAAACCACAGTTTAATATCTTTTTCCATATTCGTAAAATGTTCCTTGCACTGAGGGAATATGGTTGAAATTTTCCATTCAGAAATATTACATTTCCAAACTATAGTCATACATTTTCCATCCAACAAAAGTGGTTTAGACTGAAAATTATTCACCTGAAAAGGGTTTGAGGGTTTAAAAGTCTTATTATTACAAGTAATGTTTCTAGGTGAGATTACATTAACTAATGCATGTCTACATTTGTCTTTTCTTTTTGCTAAAGAGATGCAACATAGATATTTCCCTTTTTTTAGGTAATGCAGGATTATCTAGGCTGTAACAAAGAGTTTGTCCTGACCAATCTACTCTCCCAACTGAACCTCGTTGTATAATATTAGGTGATCCATGAAGTAGACTTCTCAGACACTCACCATCCCTTGTCCATGTTTTTATAAATAAACATATTCATGCATTTGAAAACATTCAGATTATAAACTTAGGACAAAGAAAGGAGTGCAGAGAAGGCAGGACGTCAAAGAAATAGTTCACATTTATTATACATATAGCAAATTAAAAACTTACAGTGAAGTTCAGCCACTTGATCAATCCGATTCCCCTCATACTGCCGACATCAATACCACGAGATCCGCAGAGTCAACCCTGCTCCAACTATCCCGGATCACCACACGGTTGTCAAACCGGAAGTGAACCAGAAGCTGACTGCCAGGAAGAGCTGTTCCTCTCGTTAGAGCTGCATGCCTAGCTACAGCAGCGCTCACCGTTGTTTGTCTTAGTGGAGGTTCAATTACCAAACTTATCCCATAAACACACAAAAATGTATAATGTGGATGGGGGGACTGTGTGGTGGCCCTCTACGTGTTTCGCGCAATTTTGCGCTTTTCCTGAAGAAGACAAACAACGGTGAGCGCTGCTGTAGCTAGGCATGCAGCTCTAACGAGAGGAACAGCTCTTCCTGGCATTCATCTTCTGGTTCACTTCCAGTTTGACAACCGTGTGGTGATCTGGGATAGTTGGAGCAGGGGGGACTCTGCGGATCTCGTGGCATTGATGTCGGCAGTGTGAGGGGAATTGGATTGATCAAGTGGCTGAACTTCACTGTAAGTTTTTAATTTGCTATATGTATAATAAATGTGAACTATTTCTTTGACGTCCTGCCTTCTCTGTGCTCTTTTCTTTGTTCTATGTTTGCTGTGCTCCGGTTGATCGCCGGAGAGTTTTGGAGCAGCGGGAAGAAGAGGCAGAGGGAGCTCAGGACACCAGATAAGTGCGGTCTCACTACTTTCTTTATTGAGATTATAAACCTAACTGTATACTACGTGCAAGTTGTACTACATGCAAGTTTCTTGGATTTCTACTAGACCAAGTGATACCTTCACCTCTGGGATAATCCAGTCCATTACTGTGAGTAACAGTATCACCCTAATACCCATGCTCTGGTAAATCTAGTGTCTGTTATATCCCGTAAGTAGTTTTGGTAGCAAGCACCTAAAAAAATACTACAGTATTTTAATCTAGATATTCCTGTTTTTTATAAATATGGGGTACTTTTCTCAAGATCACGTGCCCATTCTACTGATTCTTCTCCATATACAGTGAAAAAGACAACAGATAGAATAAAGGCACTGTAAGAAATGTGTGCAGAGGTACATTTAATGGAGACCTTTTAGGGTGAAATTAATATAAGGCTTTATTGCCTGTTTCTTTAAACAATGTAAACACAAAACATAAAAGAAAAACCTGCTCCACTTTGGAGAATAACTAGACATTATATGCCCTTACTATCGTGGCTGGCTGGATAAGCCAGTTACCAGTCCCCAAAACATATATCATATTTCTCAGGGAGCAATGTATAAGAAAGTCTTATCTGGTTCTCCAGCTGCAGGCTTTTGCCGTCAAACCGCTCCCAGGAATAACAGTCCAGTCTTTACCCTGTCAGCATAGTTGTATGCTCAGGAAAAACTCTGGTCAGTCCTCCTTCTCTTTATGTCAGCCCAAATGTGAGCTAAGGAATCTCTCTCCTGTGTCTCACATGAGGCTTTTTACAGAGCTCTCATTAGTTCAGGTGGAGACTAGCTAATTGAGTGGCTGCAATTAACTATCTCTCTGCTGGATTCTCAAAGCTCTAAGGCTGCTTTATTTAAACAGGGTTAAGCCCCTGTTACAGGCACGATTTTAGTGGCCGAGTATAAGATATAGAACAATATTGTGTGATGTGTCTGGAGTGCCAGATGACTTCACCGGGGAAACCGTTTCTTAGCCCTTTGGTACCTACCCGTTATTGAGGTTCCTTTTGAGTGCATCGGTATGGATCTCATAGGCCCTTTGCCCAAGTCTGCACGGGGCCATTAACATATCTTGGTCATTTTAGACTGTGCCACAAGATATCCTGAAGCAGTTCCCCTTAGGAATAGTCTGCTAAAAATATAGCAAAGGTGTTAATGCTGTTTTTTAGTCGGGTCGGTATCCCTAAGGAGATTCCAATGGATCAAGGGATACATTTTATGTCTCGGCTTACAAAAGGGCTGTGCCGACTATTTAATATTAAACACTTGCACACCTCGGTCTATCACCCTCAGACAGGCGGCCTAGTGGAGCAGTTTAACAAGACTCTTAAAAGTATGCTACGGAAGGTCATAGACCGATAAGGTAAGAACTTGGATTTCAGGTTACCATATCTGTTTGCTCTACGGGAAGTACCTCAGACCTCTACTGGCTACACCCCCTTTGAGTTATTGTATAGGAGATATCCCCGAGGTATATTAGATAGGCTTAAGGAAACATGGGAAACTGAGTCGACACCAAACCGCAGCATAGCGGAGCATATTATGCAAATGCAAGATCACATTTCAGTGGTGTTACTGATTGGTCTTGCTACATATGTTGCCGTACAGAGTTCACAGCAGAATTCCCATAACCTGAATGCCAGGCCTAGGGTGTTCTGTCCAGGAGATAAAATCTTAGTGCTGGTGCCCACGGTAGAATGTAAGTTTTCAGCCAATTGGAAGGGGCCATACAAAGTCATAGAGAGAGTAGGAGAGGTTAATTACAGCATTAGCCAGCCAGGGAAGAGAAAACCAGAGCAGTTGTATCATGTGAACCTGTTAAAAACCTGGAAAAAGCGGGAAGCTCTGTTATTTGAAACAAATAAACTGTTGTCCCCTCTGGGCCACCTTCAATCCCTGATGTAAAAGCTGCAGACACATTGCCTGCTCTCCAGAGACAATAGGTGACTGAGTTTGTTGTGCGTAATGTCCACGTTTTTTCTCCCATACCTGCAAGAACCTTGGTAATTTTGCATAATATAACTATGGAGCCTGGAAAGGTTATTAATGTTAAGCCCTACCGTTTACCAAAGGCTAGCCGGCAGGCAGCTAAAGAGGAGTTAAAGAAAATGCTTGACCTTAGCAAGATAGGTGTCTTACAGTAACTTGTATAGTCCCATTGTGTTGGTTCCTAAGCCAAATGGCTCAATTAGGTTCTGTAATTACTTCAGGAAGCTTAATGCTGTTTATAAATTCGATACTTACCCCATGCCCTGGGTTGACAAATTGATAGACAGATTAGGGGATGCTCGGTATTTAACCACCCTCGACTTAACCAAGGGTTATTGGCAGGTTTCCACTAGCGCAGAAGTCGAAGGAAAAAAACTGCCTTTGCTACACTGGATGGGCTTTTTCAGTATAAGGTCCTACCCTTTGGCCTGCATGGATCTTCAGCAACCTTTCAGAGGTTAAGGGACAGAGTTCTAAAACCAGGAATATGCTGCAAATTATCTGTTATTATTATGATGTTATAATCCATAGTAGTGACTGAAATTCACATCTTATAAAGGTCAAGATAGTCCTAAATACCACTGAAGAGGCAGATTTGACGGCAAACCCCAATAAGTGTGCCATAGGTTTGGAAAAGACTATGTACTTAGGATATACAGTGGGTAGAGGGTTGGTATAGCCGCAGGTCTCAAAGATTAAGGTTATTAAGGAATGGCCAAGACAACTTAATAAAAAGCCCTCCTTGGGTAGACAGGCTACTACTGCAAGTTCATACCAGATTTTGCCACTATCTCTACGCCTCTGTCTGATTTAACAAAATGGAAGAATTCTGTCTTGGTAAAGTGATCTGACCAAGCAGAGCCAACCTTCCAAAAGTTAATAGACGCATTGTGTGCACAACCCATCTTGGTGACTACGGACTCTACCAAAGAATTCCAGGTCCAATGTGACGTCTCCGATGTAGGGATAGATGCTGTCCTATCACAGATAGTTGGAGTGGAATAACCCCCAGTGCTGTATATTAGCAGGAAGTTAAACCTCCATAACAGAAAATATGCTATTGTAGAAAAAGAGGGCTTTGCATTTAAATGGGTTCTGGAGTCCCTAAAATACTACTTGCTAGGTAGAAAGTTTACCATTATAATGGATCATGGCCCTCTAAAGTACATGCACCAGAATAGAGAAACAAATGTGTTGCTGGTTCCTAAGTCTTCAAATGTTCCCTTTTACTGTAGAAGACAGGGCTGGTTCCAAACATGGGAATGCAGATGCCTTATCCCGGGTGTATGCCTCCTTTTGTACAGTTGCTCACCCGACCATGCTTGAGCATAGATAAGGATGGGATGTAGCCAAAGATGATGTGCTTGAAGTGAGGTATTTAGGACCCAGCACCTTCCTGGGCTTGTACCCTTTCTCCCCACCTGGGAACTAGTTAATGGGCTGCTGTGTTAAAAAAGCAGTTCAAGCAGCTCCCTAGTCCCTGTTGTTTTTCCTGGATAAGAGTCACACTGACAGTGTCAGAGAGAGCTACAGGTGCTGCGGCTTATACAGGTACAGGGCTCTGTGTTGGTAAAGAGCTTAGCTCTACAGCTTATAGATAGTAGTTATCAAAGTGTTAGTTAGAGCTTCAGAGGAGCATTAGGTATTTTGTTTTGTTCTTGTTTATGTTTTGTGCCCTGTTGATAATAAACCTGATAAGTGAACCCTACATTTCCTGCCTTTCATCTGAGAGAAAAGACCCTACAAAGATAGATATATGTATGTATGTTGAGAAAATTCAAGCACTCACAGGATAAAATGCAAAGCAATCATTTATTTAATCAACGCTAAACTGTATAAGGAGAAACGTTGATTGAAAAAAAATGCAAAATAGAAATGTATTTAAACCCGGCGAGTGCCTGAATTATTTTTACTTTTTAACTATACCACACACACAAACCGCATGTATGCTGTATGTATGTGTATATATATGATGTATGTGTGTGTATACACACATACACACACACACACACACACACACACCTATGTTAAAGGTGCATGTAATGTACATTATTACTTCGGCTGGTGTGTTGCCGCAAGACTAACGTGTTATCCCACCTGATGAAATGCAGCAAATTATGCAATAATGTGTGTTACATCTGTATGTATATGGTGCATATATATAGTGTGTGTATATGTATATAATATATGTATAGTATGTGTGGTGGTACGTGTGAAGGGTGTGTCTGGTCTGTGCGAATGTGGTATGTCTGTACATATGTATATGGTGTGCGTGTTTATTGTATGTTTGTATATCTATGGTGTGTGCATCTGTGCATGGTGTGCATATCTGTGTATGGTGTGCTTGTATAGTGTGCACATCTATGTACGGTGCGTGTGTATGGTGTGCACAACTGTGTATAGGGTGTGTGGTCTGCCTGGTTCCTGGGCCAGTTTGTTGGGTTTGCCCCCAGGGCTAAAATTTGCCAGCCAGCCCCTGCTGTAATGCTTTAGTTTTTTGTAGGCTGCTCTAGCAGGTATGGGGCACACATTTGATGCCACACTGTTCAAGTACATGAAAAGTTTCACATCCACAAAATGTGTGTTAAGGGCACAATTAGCAACCCCAAAAGATTACTTTCATTCTGGTTTTAGAAATAATTACATATTGTAGAATGAGGTTAGGTCATTTCTATGGTGATTTGTATTACAACATCATGATCTATTTTAGCACATCTTCACACAAGAGAAACTTTTGAAGCCATTTCTTCAATACTTCATGTATTCTCTTAATTTCCCTTGCTGCTTGGACTAATTGTTCCAGATATTTGTGTATGCACAGGTATGATGTCATTTTTTTGTTTCTGTAGCCTTACAAAGCCTTTCAGGGAACTAATAGTAGAAATACTGTTCATGTATGAAGGAAAATGTATGCAAATTTCCTTCAAAGTTTGGCACCATGTGCTTCTATGGGGTTTCTTCTGTAAGGTGTGATAGCGCAGATGACGTCTGTAAGAGGGACTTATCACTGTTTGAGAGAAACTGCCTCTAAATCCAGCAGGGACCTGGTTAATTGCAGACAGGCAAATAACTAGACTCCACCTGGCCACATTAGAGCTCTAAGAAAAGCCTCCTGTTGGAAACAGGAGAGGGGTTCCTGATTTAACAATTGGGCTGACACAGGAATGCAGAGAAGCCTGCACACAGACACTGTCTTGAGCACAAAGGCTGTGCTGAGATCAAGACACCCAGCGACCTATATTTCCTGGACACAGAGGACCCAGGAACCTGCCAGAGACTGACATGGAGGGCCACCTGCTTAAGGTACCTCCTGAGACTTTGGGGTGATAGGCTGGTAATGGGAATATCCCTCTAGTCCTGCAGATAGGGTCTGGGGAAGTAAGTTAACCCTTACAAAGAGGGGGTTTGCTATTTTGTTGTTTTTGTATATTTTGCCTGGATAAAGGAAAAGGCTCTATAAAGCAAAGATATAATTTCAAACGTTATCGGTCTCCATTATATGAACCTATGCACACATCTGTTATAACGTACTATTGCATGAGAAGTCCCGTTTACTTTAATGGAGCTTTTCATGCGATAGCGCAGACGACGGGCTATCCCACCGTACAGAATAAGCACATATGACTCTACAAATCAATGTTATACTGTTTTTGCTTCAAGAAACCCCATCAGGTCTGAAGTGGCATCACTTTTCTGGCTAACACTTTGTGTTAATTGTAGGAAACTCTGATTTGACACAGATTGAAACAGAAAATTGAGCAGTGTGTTATTTTTACATTGATACATTGTCCGCATAGATCCAAATTCACGAAACTCTCTGAATTCAGGACAAATAATGTGACCTTACCTAAATCAGGAATTGCCATTATTTTCCTTAAATTAACACCTTATTCAGTAAGATAATTATATGCAAAATTAACCTTCAGACTTCAGTTCATTTCCATATAGTAAATGAGCCTTAGTGCATATTTATATCAACCAAAGCAGCACGTTCTGCAAAGTAGTACGTATGCACGTTAAGATACAAATAGCACACGTGCATTGAGAAATATAGGACTCTTGTCCGTTATTAAAATATTAGGCATATGCACGTTAAAATATTGTAATTCTAGCACTATTTTTTCAAATAAAAATATAAGCACATAACGTCCATTACAGTACAGCTTCCAGTAGCACACGGCAACAAATAATGCACAAGAAGCCTCAACACCTTTAAGCAAGGAAGGAAGAATAGGAGCCTTTCAAGTTAGAAAGGACGTAAATGTTCTTATAAATGGTATAATTGTAATCAAGTATAGCATATATGTTTTGGTGAGTGAGCAAAGCTTTAACACCAACACTTCCGAAATTTTTTACTTGGATCATGGATCATGCCACCAGGACAACTGACATCTTAAAAAGAGGAGGGCAGACAGCAAGGGGAAAGTTAACCCACCCCCCCCCCCCAAATAAAACAAACAAACAAACAAAAACTGACATACCATGCCAAGAAGAACCACAAAACTGGAGGAGGAATACCTGTGGAGCTCCAACTAGCTCCTTATGAAAGGCGCTTGAGTGAGGGATATCCTCTGCCAAAGTAGTTGGCCTACAATGTATCATTGGTATCGAGATCTGCAAGAGGAGCAAAGTGGTACCTGTAAGTGTAACTAAAACTCATAAGCTATTCAAGGTTACTGAGAATTATACCATTTTAGTTCAACACTATAGTAGGACCTCCATCACCTACGACATCTTTGGTACCTGTGATATCTGTGGCATCTGTTGTTCCGCCACCACCTGTGCCAATAGTGCAACTGACGCTCTAGCATCATCATTAGCAATTCCTGTGACACCTGAAACACAGTCTGCTGCCCATAGAAGGAAGAATTGGGATGAAGCAATTCCTATCAATGGCATCTGTAGTGTGTATTGGATACAGAGATATGGCAAATAATGTAAGACTTCTGATCACTGAGATTTGCCAACATCACAGACAGGCTAAGGCAAATAGTGTTTAACCACTATTAATAATGTAGCCTCAAAGATCACAGGTACTATAAATGATCTAACCTGTTTCTCTGCAAGAATGAGTAGATTATGAAATTGTATTTTGTTAAATAATGTTATATTAAAAAAGGAAAAAAAACAATGGGACATAACTTTAATTGAAATCAATTATTACAACTGGCCAAAGTGCTAAGTAACACTGGTGGATAAAAAATAGTTGAATAACCATAACTACAGCGTAGTTTTTGTTTTAATGCACATTGACACACATACTAACATGCTAAGATGTTAGAGACAGATGGGGTTTCAAGTGCACATACTGTTTAAAGTAATAACCCAGTGGACACAATAGTTAAAAATAAATATACAGCTCAACCCCATTATAGTGCGATCCGCTACAACGCGGATCCGCTATAACGCGGTTTAAGCGTGGCTCCCGATTTAAGCTGATCTCCTACATTTCTGATTGTGTGCTCTTGCTGCTGGCGCGCCCCCTCCTCCTCGACTCCGGCATCAAATGACCCCGCGGGTACATGTGACATCCCATCGCCACTACAATACACTACATCAGTCTAAGTTCGCCCACTATTGGCATATGATGTTATCTGCTGTCTGAGCAGTCTCCATTCATGCCTCTTGCAGGCGATCATACAGTAAAAATATTGATTTTAATAATAGTGTACATGTGCAGGGGGTCTCCTGAGCTGAACCACATTCGTTTCAGCCTCGGCGACCCCCTATTTCATGAGCTACATGCCCTGTTATGGGGTTATATATATATATAAAAAGAATACATTACCGCATAGCAGCAAAAAAGGAGACAGCACTCAGGTGAATGAAAATGAATGTATTAAATAC
The DNA here is from genome assembly GCF_040206685.1 of Ascaphus truei. NCBI lineage: Eukaryota > Metazoa > Chordata > Amphibia > Anura > Ascaphidae > Ascaphus > Ascaphus truei. Next base: position 358,553,011 of record NC_134484.1, read on the forward strand.
AGCACATAACTCCAACGTTTCGATCCCCCTGTGGGATCGAAACGTTGGAGTTATGTGCTGTATTTAATACATTAATTTTCATTCACCTGAGTGCTGTCTCCTTTTTTGCTGCTATGCGGTAATGTATACTTTTATTATTTATATGGGACATGCACCTATTCATTATTGAATTTCTATTGGAGTGCCAGTGATTTTTTATCACATATATGTGATGTGTGTGTGTGTGTGTGTGTGTGTGTGTGTGTATGTGTGTGTGTATTGGCTCCCCATATAGCTTCTCACACTGAATGGCACTATATAAAAGGATCCAAGAACGAAAGAGAATTAGGGTACTTCGTATTTTCAAAACAAATGTATTTAAGCCATAAGGGGTGAATCAATGTTTCTGCTGTTTGTGCAGCCTTTAGGGGTGACACTATTCCTTTGATAAGGGCTGCACAGATGGCAGAAACGTTTATTCACCCCCTTATGGCTTAAATACATTTGTTTTGAAAATCCAAAGTGCCCTAATTATCTTTCGAGCTTGGATCTGCTAGACGGATAGCAGGATGTCTTCCGTTTTGGTATCACAGTTTTTTTCATTTTCTTTTGAAGTGTAACATAGTCCATATTTTACACTATATAAAAAGAAACACTAAGCACCTTAAAGTGCCACACTATGTGGCAATTTTAATATCCAACACTGTACACTGCATGCAACTGTGGAGCTCTATTAATCAGTATAGCATTCACATTCTTATTGCCAACATGTTTGGGGGGTTCTCAGCATAAAGAGTTTCTGAAACATTATTGAATCATTCAAGTACAATGCATTCTTCTGTTTCGGTTTTGCAATTTAAGTGACAAGAATGACTTTGCAGTTTTTTTTTTTTTTTTAAATTATAAGTCAGAATTATCAGAGTGAACATTCATCTACCCTAAATAAATTGTTCTATGAACTTCCAACTGATTCTCTGAACTTTTGTCATCCCGAACACACGCAAAGTTGTTTTCTATTTGATGTTCGGTGGTCTAAACTACAATTGGACTTTTCTTTGCTTTCAGGCTGATGAAACTTGTAAGTGCAATGGCTGGAAGAACCCTAACCCTCCTCCGACTCCCCCTAGGCTGGATCTTCAGCAGACAGCTGTTAGCCTCACTGAGCCATGCCGCAGCTGTGGTCATACACTTGGTAAGCAAAATACCTTTTGCTCATAAAGCAATGCAAACAATGTGCATCTTTTAACCTGCTATTGTTGGACTATAAATTAATACCTTAGAGACACTCTATTAATATTAATAATGAGGGTTCTTATGTAATACTGAATGGGTACCGAACATTTAGTACTGTATGCAGAGAAATAATGGCGAAAGGCAGGGTTGCAGACCTGTCTGAGACAAGTGAATGTGCTCACAAGGGATATTTTTATTTGCTGCATAGCAGGCGAAAAACTTGCCATGTATGTAACTGGTTATTTCCATGTATATTTTTGGATGATGATGGCAGCATAATTACTTGAAACAACACAACAAAGGAAAGAACCTGGATCAGCAAATTGCCTTTATATACAACAGTTTACAAATAGTCATCACAAAAGGGATTAGATACAAATTTGTAAACACCCCAACGCCTTTGGTTGCTTTAAAAGCTGTGAAAACAGCAGGTTTAAGCTCCATGCCGTGGATCCATAGTATGCTGTGCGATTTTAAGAAGTAAAGCAATGTGGACTTGTCTCAGATGTGAACAAGCTCGTAATGTTCTTGATTATTACTGTACGTTATATAGTGGAGGGTTATTATCACTTTTTTCTCACTGTAACTTACTTGTGTAGCCTTGACCAGCTTCACAATGCAGGACCAGTAACCATTCTCACACTGAGACCCACAAGGTCGAAACAATTATCTGTGATTAGGTTTACTGGCCATGCACTTCTTTACCCCAGGCTTTGCTTTAAAATCTGTGTAAAATAGCAGGCATTAGCTAATAAGGATCCATGTTAAAGTTGATAAGAAGCAAAAAGTGACACACTGTGGAGTGCACAATTGTATGCCTTTACCCAGAATCCTTTGCTGCAGTGGAAGCACGGTATGCTGTGCGTTTATTTTTTAAAGCACATTTGTGGACCTGTCTCAGATGTGAACATGCTCATCAGTGTTCTTTATCATTGCTATAGAGGCACAGTCTCTGATTTTAGTATCAATTAGGTGCATTAATAAAAGTAGTTGTTCTGTGTGTAATCCTCCTTGCCCAGTTCCCTAAGGAGGTCATATTAGTGCAGTGGTGTAATGTCCAACACAGCAATAGTTTACCTCATCTCAGGGGCTGTTGTGGTAGGCTGGGCGATGACAAGTAGGGTGCTAGAAGCTTTTGGGTGCTACAAAAGAACTCTTTTATTATAGGTTACCTTGCAGGGGAGCATCTTCATAAAGTCATAAATAAATGCAGGCTGTTGCACCTCTTACATTTTCTAGTTGACTTGACAGAACTCCTCCCCTATACAGGAATGACTCTTGGTAACATTCCCTCTGTGTGTTTGTCAGAATGACTCCTGTTAACATTCTCCCTCTGAGTATAAGGAGGAATCCTGTTAACATTCACTCTTACTCTGTATAGGAATGGCTCCTGTTAACATTCCCTTCCTTCAAGGAGTGTGTGCATGGCCCCTGGAGATCTGGGCCCCCCTCTTGTATGATTGTTCCCTTTAACTTCTTCTATGATCCTGGCCTGTTATAGACTCTGCTTGTCACTATCCATCCTTGCTGGGGAACTGCCACTTCTTCAGTGATACTTGACACTAACTTCCACTGTCGTGGAACTGCCCCTTCTACAGGGGTATTTACTACTGAAATATAGGGATCTGATTGTCAGGCAGATCCTGTGACACCATTGGGCCTTTTATATCTTGCTCTCTATGGTATGTCTGCATTCCCTCTCTGTGGGACATGCTTCTCTCTCCGGGCCATAATATAGGATCCTGACTACTTGGGTACTATCCGTGACTGAAACATAATAAAGGGTGGGCCTGTCCTACACTATACTTGAAGTAGCACATGTCCTACCCCTTCTCCTTGAGGTCCCACAACCTTCTGTCATCCTGACTTCTGACACTCTTGGAACCTGAACCTTCAAGCAGCCCCTCTGCTTTATATATCCCTTATGACACAGCACCATGGACATATACAATTTTAACAATTACTTTAAAACATTTATGCAACCAATACACCTCTGGGATTGTTCATTTTAGCACATACTGCGCATATTTGGCTGAATGGAGAGCTTTTTCAGTCTCAACTAGACATTGTATCCATAATGGGAGTACTACTGGAACACTGCCAGCTCTCATTATAAATATTAGATACATCTTTAATTCGTATTCATACCTGTACTTAATACATTTAGATACTTCATCACTATGATAACCTACTCTTTTGGGCACATAATATATATAGGCATACCTCTGACAGTAATGTACTGTAGGTCTTTTCATGGGCACAGCTTTCCCAGAGGGAAATATAAATTCTATGTCTTGACTGATTGTACTCTCAGTACCTAAAAGAGTTATCTATAAGAGTTGCCATATTTTACTTAAAAGTTTCCAAATTCTGTGGGGAACCCCAATTCACTTATAACAGTAGCCTAACGTACATACATACAATACATTGTATTGTATGTCTTTATTTATATAGCGCCATTAATGTACATAGCACTTAACAGTAGTAATACATGTGGTAATCAAATAAATAACAGATAATATAAATAACAGATCATGGGAATAAGTGCTTTAGACATAAAAGTAACATTAAGGAAGAGGAGTCCCTACCCCGAGGAGCTTACAGTCTAATTGGTAGGTAGGGAGAACGTACACAGACAGTAGGTGGGAGTTCTGGTAAGTGCGTCTACAGGGGGTCAAGCTTTATGTATCAGGTGTTCAGAATATCCACAGTGCTATTCATATGCATCTTTAAGCAAGTGTGTCTTAAGGTGGGTCCTAAAGGTGGATAGAGAGGGTGCTAGTCGGGTACTGAGGGAGAGGGCATTCCAGAGGTGTGGGGCAGTTAGTGAAAAAGGTTTAAGGCGGGAGAGGGCTTTAGATACAAAGGGGGTAGAAAGAAGACATCCTTGAGAAGAACGCAAGAGTCTGGATGGTGCATAACGAGAAATTAGGGCTGAGATGTAAGTAGGGGCAGAAGAGTGTAAAGCTTTAAAAGTGAGGAGAAGAATGGAGTGTGAGATGCGGGATTTGATCGGAAGCCAGGAGAGGGATTTCATGAGGGGACATGCTGAGACAGATCTAGGAAAGAGTAGAGTGATTCTGGCAGCAGCGTTTATGATAGATTGTAGGGGAGACAGGTGAGAGGCAGGAAGGCCGGACAGCAGGAGGTTACAGTAATCAAGACGGGAGAGAATGAGGGCCTGAGTCAGAATTTTAGCAGGAAAGGGCGTATCTTTGTTATATTGCGGAGGAAAAAGCGACAGGTTTTTTAGAAATGTTTTGAATGTGATGGGCGAATGTGAGAGAGGAGTCGAGTGTGACCCCTTGGCAGCGTGCTTGGGCTACTGGGTGAATGATCGTAGTTCCAACAGTAATGTGTAAGGAGGTAGTAGGGCCAGGTTTGGGAGGAAGTATGAGGAGCTCTGTTTTAGCCATGTTGAGTTTAAGGCGGCGGAGGGCCATCCAGGATGATATAGCAGAGAGACATTCAGAAACTTTGGTTTGTACAGCAGGTGTAAGGTCGGGTGTTGAAAAGTATATTTGTGTGTCGTCAGCATAGAGGTGATAATTAAACCCAAAAGATGTTATTAGGTCACCTAGAGAGAGTGTGTACAGAGGAAAGAGAAGAGGTCTCAGGACAGAGCCCTGGGGTACCCCCACAGAGAGATCAATAGAGGAGGAGGAGGTGTTAGCAGAAGAGACACTGAAAGTACGATGGGAAAGGTAGGATGAGATCAAGGATTGAGCTTTGTTCTGAATACCAAGAGTATGGAAAATGTGAAGGAGAAGAGGGTGGTCCACGGTGTCAAATGCTGCAGAGAGGTCAAGTAATATGAGCAGAGTGTAATGACCTCTGTCTTTGGCAGCATGGAGGTCGTCAGTTATTTTAGTGAGGGCTGTTTCCGTGGAGTGAGCAGTGCGGAAGCCAGATTGTAGAGGGTCTGGAAGAGAATAGGTGTTGAGAAAATGGAGCAAGCGAGAGAATACAAGACGTTCAAGGCGTTTAGAGGCTATAGGCAGGAGGGAGACAGGTCGATAGTTAGAAAGACAGGTAAGGTCAAGCTTGCTGTTTTTGAGTAACGGTATGACTGTTGCATGTTTGAAGGAGGATGGAAAGGTTCCAGAGCAGAGGGAGGAGTTAAAAATGTGTGTGAGCATAGGGATTATCGTAGGAGCAAGAGGTTTTAGGAGATGGGAGGGAATGGGGTCAAGAGAGCAAGTGGTAGAGGTAGAAGAGGCGATCAACAGCGACACATCCTCCTCAGAGACAATGGAAAAAGAGTCAAGAAAAGCAGGAGGAGAGTTAGGAAGAGGTGTAGGATGGGAGGAAGAAACAGAGGGGATGTTCTGACGTATGGATTCAAACTTTTCCTTAAAATAGTCAGCAAAGTCCTGAGCGGAGATGGAGGAAGGAGAGGCAGCTGAGGGTGGTTTGAGTAGAGTATCAAAGGCAGAGAACAGCCGGCGTGGGTTAGACTTGTGCATGTTGATTAGTGAAGAAAAGTAGGCTTGTTTAACTTGCGAGAGGGCAGAGTTGAAACAGGATAGCATAAATTTGTAGTGAAGGAAGTCTGCGAGAGTATGAGATTTCCTCCAGTGGCGTTCAGAGGAACATGTAAAGTAACATACTTTATTCAGCACATATACTTTAAAGCAATGACAGGTACCAGTGTAGTAGAAACACACATACACTTCTCTTAGATAACAGAGAAAAAAGTGGTGATAGAGAATAAGCATGCAGGCACATTTGTTAACTTAGTGTTCCCTTCATATATGGGAACCCTTTGCAATTGACAGATAAAGGGTAGATTAACAGTAATGATCAGTATCAGGTTTTCTGATCATCACACCTCCTCTCCCATCAGACACGTCTACTGAGTGGATTAGTTTAGTTCCCTTCTCATCCACATACTCTACCCTGTCAATATATACAGTTGTGTGAAAAAGAAAGTACACCCTCGTTGAAATCTATGGTTTTACATATCAGGACATAATAACAATCATCTGTTCCTTAGCAGGTCTAAAAATTAGGTAAATACAACCTCAGATGAACAACAACACGTGACATATTACACTGTGTCATGATTTATTTAACAAATATAAAGCTAAAATGGAGAAGCCATGTCTGAAAAACTAAGTATACCTTGTGATTCAATAGCTTGTAGAACCACCTTTAGCAGCAATAACTTGAAGTAATCGTTTTCTGTATGACTTTATCAGTCTCTCACATCATTGTAGAGGAATTTTGGCCCACTCTTCTATACAACGTTGCTTCAGCACATTGAGGTTTGTGGGCATTTGTTTATGCACAGCTCTCTTAAGGTCCAGCCACAGCATTTCAATTGGGTTGAGGTCTGGACTTTGACTGGGCCATTGCAACACCTTGATTCTTTTCTTTTTCAGCCATTCTGTTGTACATTTGCTGGTTTACTTTGGATCATTGTCCTGTTGCATGACCCAATTTCGGCCAAGCTTTAGCTGTCAGACAGAGGCCTCACATTTGACTCTAGAATTCTTGGGAAACAGAGGAGTTCATGGTCGACGCAATGACTGCAAGGTTCCCAGGTTCTGTGGCTGCAAAACAAGCCCAAATCATCACCCCTCCACCACCGTGCTTGACAGTTGGTATGAGGTGTTTGTGCTGATATGCTGTGTTTGGTTTTCGCCAAACATGGAGCTGTGCATTATGGCCAAACATCTCCACTTTGGTCTCGTCTGTCCAAAGGACATATAGTCCTGTATGCACAGTACAGTATCTCATGCGCAGAGAGCAGCTGCAGGGTGGCCATTATCGGATAGAGCTCAGCAGGGACTAGAGCCCCCAGAATGCACAGGGACAAGGCATCACATGGCGCAAACCACCCAATAGGGCTGTAGCATTACCCTGCTGAGGGAAATAGATACTTTTCGCGTGCTAGGAGTATGCCAGTCAGAGCTGGGACGTGGAAGGGGTAGTGTGTGTAGGTGCAGGGCATCTGTCACCCCTGCACTAGGCCAGAAATTCCCCTTAGGGCCCAGCTAGGCCCTGACTCCCCTCACTTTGTGGTTGCTGCAGGGACCGGCCCATCAGTTAGGGACACGGCTCCTGTAGTGCCAAGAGAGAGGGAGACAGCCAGGACGCGGTGGCAAATTAGCGATTCGGTGGTCTGGGAACAGACCACCATACAGAGAGACTATTAAGGTGGGACACTGCTGCCGAACACCACCCAACACGGAGCCGGACTCGTCGCTGACGATGACGGCATGGGACCGGACGGCTCCTTATCTACTGTCAGCGCTACCGGGTGCTGGAGTACCTGGCAGGTATCATCATGTGCACCAACTTGCACACGTTAGTTGTGGGCAGCGCTGTCCCACACACTTGGGTGGGTGGCTACTTGTGAACACCAGGGTGGTTGGGTGCCCAAGGGCCCCTCAGTACTTTGAGGGGATATTCCATCCAGGGGGGACATGTGCGTGGCCTAGTTGGTCTGGACTGGTTATCATTGTTATTCTTATGCATGCAGTAAAACTGTTACTCTTACCATTGTGTGTATTATTGCATGGGGTCCTGTAACAGGGTTATCCCACATAGTAGGATCCCGCACAGGTGGAGGCGCTGTCACCCGACGGATCAGGCACACCCAGCAGCGGAGGCCCAGGCCTCCTGTGAGCCGCAGGTAACGCACCACACACACAGTAGCTGTCATATCTCACCGGGGGTGGGGGAAAGTGCACTACATATATGAGACCCAATCTCTGTTTTCATCTTTGTAGATGGACTATTATTGCATATCATTATAAGATAAAAACAAACTATACAGGGAGTAATCTGATTGCCATTATTTGGAGTCAGGAAGGAATTTATTTTTCCCCTTATGAAATATCATTGGATGATGTTTCACTGGGGTTTTTTGTTTGCCTTCTCCGGACCAATATACGATAAGTACAAATATGGGATAAAGTATCTGTCGTCTTAATTTAACATAGGTTGAAATTGATGGATGTATGTCTTTTTACAACATCTGCTACGTAACTATGTAATTATGTTACTATGTTACTTTAAATGAATCAGCGCAGGTGTATATGTGATGATTATTTGATCATAGTGCTATGTTATGTGGCTCTTTGAATTGTCCATGTTTGCATTATTATACTGGATCCCTCTTACAGGAACTTTCACCTTGTATTCATGGCTGCTACTTGTTATGTTCCTTTTTATGTCGCATTTTTCTATTACTGTGCTGCATACATTTGAATATACTTCACTGCAACAATGAGATGTTGTTGTAATGGCTACAAATACTATTGTGATTACAAATGGCATTTCAAAAGGTTTTTAAACGATACAGTACTCTAATTTGAAGTGGTTAAATGGATAGTATTTTCCCTTTTTTTCTATTTAGGGCAATGCATTTCATATTTTCCGATATAAGACCAAATGTATCTTCTTTCAAACTCCCTATGTTTCAGCTTCTCACGTATCTCATTTGGAGAATGTATCTGAGGAAGAAATGAATAGGCTCCTGGGGATTGTATTAGACGTGGAATATCTGTTCACTTGTGTGCACAAAGAGGAAGATGCAGATACCAAACAAGTTTACTTCTATCTCTTCAAGGTACTGTATGCGATTCATAAAGTCTCCTGCTATTTTTTTTTAAAGCATTTCAAGTGTTTTGTGAACACAGATGATTTTAGGCCTGTTATCCAGGCAAATAAGTTGTCATAACCAAGTGCTATTTGTTTACTGCAGTGGATCTCTTCCTCCACTCATTTGAGGGTACTTGCTTTCTTAACACATACTTATCATGCTAATTCTTCACACAATTAAGGTGGTTATCCCAGTGTCAATTAATAATGGAGATGGCAGGAAATATAATTGAATCGATACGTTTACTAGATTTGTGGCTCAAAAGATCAATGTTTAATTGACAAAGGTAGTTGCAAACAGCACACGGAGAGGGCTCCTTTTGGGAGCTGATCAATCGTATGCATAATATTACTTACTCAATTTGTTCTCCCTCACAAAGTGATTTTATTCTAAAAAGTTGAATAGTTTGGTTTGCATTCATTCCTTGGTTCACTCCATTCAATTGTATTTGAGGGTAGTCAAACAGAGCATGTAAAAAAATATCCATGTAAATTGCTTTCTTTACAAAGATTTAATCACCCTTTCTGTTAACATTTGACTTATGTGTGCGCTGGGAAAAATGAATATGTTAATTTCACTGGGTTTTCTAAAATCATATTTATCTTCTTTTGTTCCCCCTACACTTTTCTCTGTTGGTCTAATGAAAGCAGAAAAATAATTTTACAAACAAATTGATCATAGAACATCTCGATGTGCAATGTGACAATGCAGTTAACAATGTAGTGTATTACACCTTTCTTGCAGCTGGCAGGTATCAGATATATCAATGGCACTATATTGTAACATGAAGCCACACTGAAACTCGGGATACAACGTTTCAGTATTGAGCCATCCAAGATGTCATTTTGGTATAATCTTACTAGCAACCTTGAAATGATCACACTTAGAATTATAATCTTTTTTTTTTCTTACAGATAATAACAAGGAATCTTTCCCATAAAACCTTAACTGTTCTTTGATTGAGGTTGATAAAATAGTGGCTTACATATTTGTAGATGTAACTGGGAATATCAGTAGGCCCGGGAAGCCCAGTTGATTTTCCTCTACTTGATAGTCTTCTCATCTTCAGTAGTTGTCGGAGGGTCATCAAGTACTATGAGCAGCACAACATTCCTTCTCACAAACGCCCTTAACCTCGTACGCAGGTGGGTTTGCAGTACACTCAGGGCTATATTTACTATTCAATTAAATGGGCCGCCAGGTGTCTTCCGGTGCTCAATTGTGTTTTATGACATAGCCCAGCATAGTAAATATGGGCCTGAATGTCTGGACATTTAACATAGTGCACAGTGTTGTAATGGACCTCTCTTTCTTCACTCAATACTGCAAACCCATCAGCCAGTGAGGAGTTTAAAGCTGTAACATGAATTTCTCTGAAACGTGCAGCTAAGTTATCGTGTGTGTAAAAATGCAGCTAGTGACTATAAAAGCTGTTTATTTAGAAAGAATGCAATTTTAGTTCCAAGTTGCTCACAGCTATATATTAGTGTAGTACGTGATTTGCGTTTTCCAGGGGGCGCATCTTACTGTAGTGCCGACGAGTATTCTAAAAACCAATCTGGGGCAATCACCAACAAGACCCAGGTACATACTGGGTACATTCTGCAACATTTCTGCAGACAGACAAATGGCCCATCGGATTAACAGCAGGGGTCCCTGGCAGTCCCATTCAAACTGAATGGGACTGCATGGGACCCCTGCTGTGTTAATCCGATGGGCCATTAGTCTCTGCAGAAATGTCACTGAAATGTTTGCAGCATGTACACAGCATGTACCTGGATCTTGTTGGTTATAGCCCCAGATTTTCCAAGGCAAGTTTAAGGCAAGTGTTAGAATACTCGTCGGCGCACCTGTAGCTAGTTTTACATTTGTTGTATCTTGTAGTAGATACATTAAAACTTTCCTCTTTTTTCATACAGCTTTTGAGAAAGTGTATTTTACAAATGGGGAAGCCTGTGGTGGAAGGGTCCTTGGAAAGCCCTCCATTTGAGAAGCCCAGTATTGAACAGGTAACAGTAAATACATACATTTGTCCTGCATGTGGGGTAACATCTTCCTGGGAGAATTGTCTTTTTCTGTGAATTGGCAAAATTACCAAGATTCGGGGGGCGGGGGGGAAATCGCCATTTTGTTTTAGTTTACATTTTTTGGTGGGAAGAAAGTTCATAGTTTTCATTGGCAATTCATTTTTTTGTACCACATTTGTGATTTTGCCACTGAAAATGGCCTACTAACGTTCAAAATAGTTTCTCTGTGAAGTTGGACAACTTTGTTGGATTGTTTCAGTTTAAACATTCAATGTTACCTGTGGCCAGTGGAGGATTTCCCATTAGGCCCGGGCCTGTGGCGGCAACATTTGGGGCGGCAAATTTCTCTCCCCCCCCCCCCTTCATATACAGAGGCCCCGCTCTCTTCCCCATTGATTGCCGGGGGAGAGCGTGAGACCTCTGTACATTTCTTACCTCCTCCTCCTTACCTCCTCCTTTGTGCCACTCTCCTCCTCTTTCAGCATTACGACGTCACATGGCATCATGTTAGCCCAGCAAATGATGCTGCCCCATCACGTTACCATGTGACATCACAGCATCATTTGACGCTGTGACGCTGTGACGCTGAAGAAGGAGGAGGTCGGCACGAAAGAGGAGGCAGTGGCCCGGGCAGAACCAAGTTAAGTGCCTATGGGCGGCGGATTTATAAATCCGCCACTGCTTGCGGCTAGATTTGTTTCAATAGAGCCTCTGTATATAGCAATAACACAATATTTTGCGATAACGGGTGTAATATCATCTGCTACATCTGTAAGTTTGTCCATATACTTGGACAGTATGGACAATATTCCCTATCGTTAGTTGTGCCATCAGAGCCAGTGACACATTGCAGTATGTTAACCCTTCTGCTGGCCCTGTTGCAGCAAAAGAGTTAATGTGTAACACAAAGACAATGTATGATAAATAAACTCAATGAGTTATGCTGATGAAAGATAAGGGAAGGATTTGGAACATTGATTTCAAGATATTATGGGGCTTTGTTAATACACTAAAAGTGTTTTTCACCTCATAGACCAATTCCATAATTTTTTATTACATAATCCAATATCTCTAAAATATGCCTTGAAGTATCTTAAACCATTGGGATATTTTCAGTGTGCTTGTTCCAGTTTATTTTCCACTTCAACAATATTTTTGGTTGACTAGTTTTATCCATTTAACATTCCAATTCACATAAATGTACTTTTTCAAAAGCCAAAATGCTGAATCAAGAGTCTGCCATGTCTAAATCATAATAGCTACACTGCCAGAACAAAGGGGCTGTACAATAGTGAGTCAGTATAATATATGTTCCAAAACATAGTCTTTTCCTTTCCTGGTAAAGTAAAGTAATATTCCGTGCTGGCCTCTGAAGTATAAAGATGTGAGTCCCAGGTGATTGCTTAATAAAAGTTCTGTATTTATGGCATATTTCAGCGAAAAAACAATACAGGACACAAGGTTGTGTATTTTATACGGACGGTGTAAGACTCGCTCCAAAATGTTACCGCCATAAGCCCGGGCCTATAGGGAACTCCACCACTGCATGGAACCCCTGAGGGGTGCCCGTGGAATCACGGTTGAAAATCACTGCTCTAACACATTCTAATATCGATGCACTATTATTTGTCAGATAAGAACCGTCACTCGGCCTGGGGGTTAAAATCCTTGCATCTCTTCAAGAGCTTTTTTCTTTTTGCATGTGGTTGGAGTCATTATAAAGAAACAAAGAAGAAGAAAAATGCTTTAGTCAGCATGGTATTTTACACACTCATTACATTAAAGATTACATCCTATAACTGGGGATGGGTTCATGGAAATGATTTGGCTTCGTCATTTGTGCTGTGATGGGCGAAGAGGAAGGGACAGTTAGCAAATGCAATTATGATTCAACACAAATCATAATTCTACAAAGAAGAGACAGACAGGGAGTAAGTGATCATTTGCAATTACTATATAGACATGATGTGTGAGGACAATTTATTCCTTTTATTTCTGGACACTTAACATGTTATTTTCTTTCCCTTCATTAAGGGTGTAAATAATTTTGTGCAATATAAATTTAGCCACTTACCTTCTAAAGAAAGACAGACCATTATTGAGCTGGCTAAAATGTTTCTGAATCACATCAACTACTGGCACTTAGAAACTCCTTCCCAGCGACGATTGAGATCACCCAATGATGACATTGCTGGATATAAAGTCAACTACACAAGGTACTGATCCCATATTTAATGAGAACAAAGCTAACTTGTGCTTATCATTATCATTGTTTTTTTGCTCTATTGCCTCAAGAATTGTCTAAGAATTGCAAATGTGATGTGGTTTTTTTCTGTAGATACTCCTCGTGGCTTCTAGTAGAAAAAAAATGAACAATTTAAAACAGTATAAAAACATTGTGACTTCAGTATAGAAACACTAACCAATTATAGTCATCGCATCAATGAAATGCTTTATTAAAGAGGCAATCCATGGCGTTTTTCAGGATGGAAGCAGGGCATTAATTTCAGCTCGGGGGACCTGCTGCTTCTGGAGGTACTTATCTCCATAGTGGGACCTGGTGGTCACTCCAGGTTTCCCTATATGGCTGCTTTTCAAAGCTCCCGGGCCCTGTGGGCCAATAGGAAGATGTGATGTCATCCGGTGCGGCTTCCTATTGGCCCATGTGACGGGGGCTTTAAACTGCAGAAAACTGCAGGAGATACCGGCATCCCCTTCGGAGGTAACTATCTCTGGAAGCAGGGGGTCCCCGGGGCTGAAATTAATGGGGTTCAGCTCCGGAGTCTCCCTGCTTCAATCCTGTATTAGAAAAATGAAAAGAAAGGGGGAAAAACAGCATGGATTGCTCTTTAAAGCCATATTCACTGTTGGAACAGAATAGCACAAATGCATTGAGAAAAATGATATTTTGGAAAAGGTAAAAAGGAAGTGGAACAATACATTTGTAGACGTACTGTAGATCCACACACTGAAACTTTGAAACTCTTCACTGACGGATTTATTTTGAAAACACAGTAGCTTCGTATGATGTTGGAGAAGATGATGTTGAAACGGCTTCTTATCCCTTCTTTTGTTGTTGGAAATGTAGGTGGCTCTGTTACTGCAATGTCCCCCAGTTCTGTGACAGCTTGCACCGGCATGAAACAACCCAGGTGTTCGGGCGCACACTGCTGCGCTCTGTGTTCACCGTGATGCGACGGCAGTTACTGGAGCAGGCCAGGCAGGAGAAAGACAAACTCCCACAGGAGAAACGAACGCTCATACTGACCCATTTCCCAAAGTAAGAAGCACCTCACCTAAAGCACACTTTGCAGATAACGCTCTGTCCTCAGCTTTTGGTTCAAAAGAAAACATTTCAGCAGTATACTAAAAACATAGTTAGTTGTATTTAACAGCAGAGAACGGGAAACAAATCCCAACAATGCTGCTTCTAATATGCAGGATATAGTAGCAATATAGCTAGAGTGTCCAGGACCATAAGCAGTAAAGAGAATCCACCCAGAATGCACTATATTTGTGTAAAGAGTGGTGTAGGGCTCACAATAAAGCCATATATAAGGACCAAATAAGCAGGAAACACACAAACAGCGCAACAGAGGAATGAGCTCAAGGATAAAAGAACTCACCCTGTCTGAAGTGCCTAAGGGGTGATCCGTCGGTCCATAGGGCTGGAGCACCAGCAATACCTCTAAGTGGTATTTAATACTCATCTTATTAATATTAATACTTATTTTTTTTTAATTCTGCATTCTGTCTATCCTATATTTGTTGTATCTGGTGTGTGGTTTCAACTATAGTTTTATTATTATTTTTGTGTGATTGTGAAGTGCTTTGAGTCACATTGAGAGAAAAAAACTATATAAATAAAGTTGTTATTATGTTATTTTGAGTTGTGTGTTTCCAGGGTTCCTGTGATATTTAGCTTTTAACTACCTGGTCAAGAATGTCTGCCAGGGTAAAACAATATGGCCGCCAGCTCAGCCTTATATTAGCTACCAACAGAACGTTGCAGTGTTCAGTTGGATGACCCCAGTGGGCATCTTTTTGGTGCTGGGGACTGCTCTTTAATTTGTCTATACTTCTTAGTGTTACATGTAAATTAATCCATAATCATAGTCTCTGTCTGGGCTATAGTACTCTCTTGGCTGTATTTTATTAGGAAATGTATTAAAAGATACTATACTAAGTCAATTAAAATGCGATTCTCATCAAATGATATATTCTTTTCCTACACTATTACAATGATTGGATTTTATGTTCTCGTGTTCTTATTTCTCCATTTAGATTCCTGTCCATGTTGGAGGAAGAGATTTTTAGTCACAATTCCCCGATATGGGATGAGGATTTTATGTCATTATCGTCCCGAACTAGTGAGCTAGGAATCCAAGCAGGTAACGTGGAAGCAGTATTATATATAGCATGACAAAGAGCGCCCCACAGCTGGATATACTCCCTGAACTTCAGAGAGACTCCTGCAAATTTAGACGGTTGTATGTTACCATTCAAAGGTGCATTTCCCACAAAACATCACCTATCTTCACTATAAATTTAGTGTGATGTTCCTTTAAGCAGATCACCAAACTTATTTTGAATGTTTGTTTCTAGGTGGTTTTAATTTTTATTGAAAAGGCCCGAAGCCTATAGCAACGTGTTTTTTTATTAGTCCTGTTGTTGTTTTCCATGCACATTACATAGGGTCCTATTAGGAAAGCTGTCTCATCTGTCTTGTGTCTTTCTTTTAAAAATATACTAATGTCACTTTATGGTGCAAAAGGAGCTACTTCAATTTAGGGTTTTGGCTCGATTTTTTAACGGTAGAAAGAAAAATAAATTAGTGAGTAGAGAAAAAATGAGAAGTGACATTGTACCGAATGGTGAAGAAATCTTGAAAAAAAATAAGCACACAAGGAGAAATGCACCCTTTAGCTTTGCTTTCTTCTACATGTGGTCTGAAAATTGACTGATACTTTGACCCAGAACTCTTAGGGAATATACCATGTTCGTGCAAAAAAGTTGAGTTGAGAGGAACCACACTATTTGTAAAAAGACTGGTCTATTGAGACATTTCTCCCTCCATTAGAGGTATATGAGAATTTTCACAGGTAGTGTTAGGACCTGCAAAGTGGTCGTGATGTGAAGTGGCTGCAGGCTTATAATGCTTTGGCCAAAGAGTTAAACTAAATGATCTTTATTTATGAGAAGACAAGCAGTTAAGTATTTAACTATGTATTTTTTTGTCATATTGGATGTAGCATTGGGAATTTGTGTCTTCTGTTGTATACATTTGGTAACACCCAATAGCACTGCTTTTGACGCAAATATATATATGTATGCTATGGTGTGGTGGATGTTGGGGTTAGAGCTTGCAGGGGTTGTGTATGTTAGTATGGTGGTGAGCAAGTACTTTCAAGGTCAACAACCAAAAATGCCTTGAAGAACCTATTTAAAAAATGTTTTTTTTAATCTTTCTGAGGTATATCAATGTTTTAAAGGAGAATAAGTAACGAAAATAAGTTAATATTTTGGATGCCTGAGAATGTACTATGTATCGCAAAGTATAAGCAGTGCTAGGCAGTTATCTCTAGTGCTACATGAATTCTGTGGACAATGTGAGCTCACTGCACTTTACTCTGTGTTCCCTGTGTGATTTTAGTAATCAGCGCCCCTCCTGTGGCACGGGCTGTTGCCTATGCTGCCAGTCCCTCATCTCTAGAGCAGACCAGCAGCGGAAGTTTAAGTCCATCTGCTAAACCGGCTTGTGCCCTTGAAACAAACCTAGGTAAGTGTTAATAGGTAAATATATGTTAACATAATCTAGTCATAGATTCATTGTTGGTTAACTACAGCCACAATAAAATGTTGGAAGTGTTTCAGTAATGACACACACTGTGCTGTACATCTGCTGCTCTGTCTCTATATATATTGCAATAGGTTCAATTATTTTTATTATGTAGATACAGTATATCGACAGAGACAGACACACACACAGACAGACAGACACACGCACACAGACAGACACATACACACACACACACACAGACAGACACATACACACACACAAAGACATGCACATAGACAAACACAGAAAGACACACTGACAGACACACACACACACACACACACACACACATATACACACACACACACACACACATATACACTGGCAGACACATACACATACACAGACAAACACATACACACAGACACACACACACACACACAGACACACACACACACACACACACACACACACACACACACACACACACACACACACACACAGACACACAGACACACAGACACACAGACACACAGACACACACACATAGACACAGAAAGTTAGAGCCATAGGGGTCAATTAACTAAGCAGTGATAAGTGGGTTTTCTGGGGGCTATGCAAATAGCAGGGATAAGTGCTTTTAAGTGAGATAAATGTCTTTATAGCGTGATACTGCCTGCTGTGAGATTCACAAAGCAGTGATAACAGTGCAGTATTGTGCTTTAATGGCTTTTTATCTCACTTAAAAGCACTTATCACTGCTTTGTGAATCTCACAGGAGGCAGTATTATGCTATAAAGGCATTGATCTCACTTAAAAGCACTTATCACTGCTTAGTGAATCGGACCCATAGACAGACAAACACACAGACAGACAAACACACAGACAGACACAGAAAGACACACACTGACAGACACACACACACACACACACACACACACACACACACACACACACACACACACACACACACACACACACACACACACACACACACACACACACTGGCAGACACATACACATATGCACTCAGACAGACACATACACACACACACACACAAAGGCATGCACATAGACAGACGCACACACAGACACACACTCTGTATACCTATCTCTATGTACACACATATTTATTTCTTGCCTGTTAATTAATATAGTATTTTAGATAATGATATGCTCTACATCTTATTTTTTTTAAATATGTAATATTGCAGGAGACAAGAGGAAAAGCTGTGAACCATTAACTGGGGAAGAGTTGAAGAGGCCGAGGGTTGTAGGAGACATTCCTATTGAACTGATCAATGAGGTGATGTCCACAATTACAGACCCTGCTGCCATGCTGGGTCCAGAGGTAAATCTAGAGCACCTACTTGTCGTAACATAATAAAAGAGATAGCTAAATAACAAAAATAGGAGACTGTCATTCGAATATGCAGGAGTGTTTATTTGATGTTGAAAATCAATCCTTACACATCAGGTCTCCCATAAATTTCCTATATACTTCACTTTAAAAATAGCTTTGTGTCTTCTCCCATATCCGAAGGCACCATATACCGATACACAATATAGTTGTAGTGGAATTTGGGGCTCAGACATTAAAGGATTTGTTCATATGGAACTCGCTTTTAATAGTACCACTGCTCTTTACGGGACAGTTGAATACTAGAGATATATATTTAAAAGACACAAATACAATTTCAAATCATACAGCAGCCAATGGATTTCTCAAGTGAATATTTATTGTTTTCAAATATCACAAAATCACAAATGACTGATGCAACAAAAAATAAATGAATAGAAACCTTTAGTATGCTTCAGTACATCACTTTACCATTGAGTTTTTTCTTCTTCTTTTAAATAAAAAATAAATCTGGCTGAAATTGCATGATATGTTAAATTAACAAGCATAGAACAACACATTAGTCATTAAATGAAGATGCAGTCTTGATCTATAAAAACATATTCTAACCCAAAGAGATCTCCTTATTGCCTCACCCTATGTTTTTTTTTTCTGTTTCTCTTTTGTTTGTAAGACAAGCTTCTTGTCTGCAATTTCAGCAAGGGATGAGGCAGCCAGACTGGAGGAGCGCAGGGGAGTCATTGAGTTCCATGTGGTCGGGAATTCTCTAAACCAGAAGCCAAACAAGAAGATCATGATGTGGCTTGTTGGTCTACAAAATGTTTTCTCCCATCAGCTACCCAGAATGCCTAAGGAGTATATTACTCGCCTTGTCTTTGACCCGTGAGTTCCTTATCTATTCTTTGGAATTAAATAATCGGTCTTCTTCACGTGTCTTCAAAATGCTAATCGTTTATATAAACGGAATATTGTTTTTGACAACGATTCTCTCTTCTTTTTATAGCTGAAGCCTGCCATAGATATCTTCTGGCAAAAACATAAACGTTTGGCCACTTTTAATATGGTTGCGCTGTGCTTTGTCCCTTTTTTTTTACCATATCTATTTAGAATGCAACAGACAAATATCATTTTTTTAAAGGGATTTTTGATTTTCTATATCTTTTTCTGGAGATTCTGCGTTGTTAAATGGCTCACGTTCAAAGATTCGGTTTCAGAATGTCATTTAATAGGTTAAAGAGGCAACTGGGTTAACTGAATATGTATAAACTGCAGAGGAGATGCTTGTTCTTCTGGTCCAAAGCTCAGATTTAATATGATTTTGCCTTTATGGTTAAGATATTTCTATAGACACTTCAGAAGAAAATAACATAGTTCCCAGCTTTCCTCTTTTGGTTGGAAGACTTATAGTTATCATGTCTTTCTGCTCCCCACCCACAACATGTTGATTTTTGGTATGCATGTGGGTTCAATTCCAGCCTCCGCTACATACACTCACCACTTCAAATTATATGAGGTGAATCATTTCATCTCCTAAATGCCTTTGCTCAGGGATGGCCAACTCTGGTTTTCAAGGGCCACCAACACGTCAGGTTTTAAGGATATATCTGCTTCAGCACAGGTGGCTCAGTCAGCTATTGAGCCACTGATTGAGCCACCTGTGCTGAAAGAGGGATATCCTTTAAATCCTCACCTGTTGGTGGCCCTTGAGAACTGGAGTTGGCAACTCCTGCCTTAGCTGATGGGAAGTAATAATATTAGTATGCCTTGAATGGAGTCATAGGGGCCTATTCACTAAACTTTGATAAGTCACTTAACATTTGCTAAGTGCACTTTACAAGCAATTTTGCATGTGGAGTCAAAATCGCTTGAAAACGGCTTTTTAACAAGCGTTATCACTCTTGCGCTGACAAGCCGTGCGGTAGCTCAGAAAAGGTTGAAACTCACATTTTTTGCCAGTAATTACAGACACTATTCATAAAGCTCCGAGATGAAAATCGCAGGTTAAACATTTGCTTCCCCCCCCCCACTACGTAAAAGGTGGCGAGATAGGAATTGCGATTTCGAGGACGACTGTATATACAGTATGTCCCCTCAAACCTCCCTGCAAATAAATTAGGGTGATATACCTGTGCTGAAAAATGCTGATCAATCCGTTCCCTGTGATCGATCAGCGAAGATATCGCTGCGGGGTTCACTAAATGGCTACAGTGCAGCAGAAGAGGACCCATGCAAAGTTCTATGTGGAAGATCATGTGACCAGGCAGTCACTAGATACAATTGGTTCACTGCTTGAGAGAGGGCAGGGCTCAAAAAGGGGTGTGCCAGAGCCTGTTTCAGAAGAGGAAGGGGATGTGACTTTGTAAATGGTTGCTATAGGAACAGAAAATCACATTACATTATAATACATTAGAAATGTCTTTAAAAATGTATTTAAATTAGCGCGTGAGGTCTCAGTAAGGTTCCTTACCTTATCTCCGGCGGCTTCAAATGACGCCACGGGGTCATATGACTTCGCGTTGCCATGGCGTCATATGATGTTGTGATGTCAAACGCCGGAGGCAAGGAAAGAGGGGGGTGCGTGCAGGGGGGAGTGCCGGCAAGGGGGCGCAGAGGGAAAACTTTGCGCACCCCTGCAGTAGGGGGTACCAGTGTCAGACACAACAGGATTAGAACCCATAACTTCTGCTATTCAGGACAGCAGCTTTAGCATTGAACTAACCTAGGTGCTGGGAAGTTCCACTGTCACACATCTCTCAGGCGTCTTATTTTTATATGTAAACCAAGTGACAATGTACATTGGCAATCGTTTGGTGCTCCTGTTATAATTCTGCAACAATCCCGATTGGGAGCCTAACATATTGGCCGCCTTTAGTTTAAATCAATCCTTCAGTCAGTGTAACTTAGCAGCTACACTGTATCCTTATACAGTAGCATTATCTATTGTTACAGTTTACAGCTCAAACTGCTGGGAACATTGGCAACAAATCATCACAAAGCGTTGCAAAGATCTTGTACTGCTTGCAAAATTGGCTAAACCCTGCTATAGAAATCAAAGGATGCTTTAAAACGGCATTAAGAGTTCAATAAAAAAAAGCTCACTATTATCTAATACTACAAAACTGATTTATGTAGAAAAATACATATAAAATTTCACCTTGTTTTGCTGATTTAAAGGAAGCTAGGGGGAGGGGGCTACAAGTGTGAATAGTAGAACTCAATGCTGTGCAAACATCATTTCCCAGCATCTGGATTAGATCAATGTTAGAGCTGCTGTCCTGAATAGCAGAAGTTGTGGGTTCTTGTTCTGTTGGGTCTGACACTGCTACCCCCTACTGTACATTACAAGTGTCTTTAAACTGATTGGTCTTAAGGATATATTTTAAGATGTGTGACTCACTTAAATATACTTTGTATAGACATTAGCATATCCACCATAGTACCTCAGGTGTTTTAATTTTTCAGCACAGGCATGTTTCCCTAATTTATTTGAAGAGAAGTTTAAGGGGATATATATACAACTGGCGATACCTAATATGTTAGGAAGACGTTCCTCTCCCCCTCTCCCCTCCTCCCCTGTTCAGCAAATACAAAGTAGTGCGATTCTTCTTGGTGAATACCGTTTTTTTCACAAATGTCATACCGTGAGGTAGGAACATGCGAACACGTTCGATGTTGCACTGAACTTACCAAAGTTTAGTGAATAGGCTCCATAGAGTGCTACAATTTGCTGTCTCTGTACAGTGTAATTGTAAAGCACTTGAACATTGCAAGGTGTATGTAAATGCTAAATATTTTATTATTTGCAAACTAACACTTATAACAACAATTGTCTCTTTAGAAAACACAAAACCCTAGCTTTAATCAAGGATGGACGTGTAATCGGGGGGATCTGTTTCCGAATGTTTCCAAGCCAAGGCTTTACTGAGATAGTCTTCTGTGCCGTGACCTCAAATGAGCAAGTGAAGGTGAGAGATCTTTTATCAACAAGATGACTACAAAAATGTCCATAAATTCTGCATTGTAAAATAAGTCTTTTTTAAAGCAAATGGATAAGTGGTTCACTTTGTTTTATTGTGAATAGATAGTGAATTTGAATACATACAGTGCAGAAGGAGATCACCTCTGTGTTGCTTAATATTCGTATTAAAAGAATAAAAATAGAGACAAGTAAAATGAGGTCAGTAACAAATAAAACATATCCCTAACCATATATAACTTTATTCCAAACATTTCCAGGTTTCCAGCTGTTTTGGAAGCAGTTGAAATATAGGTGTAGAATAATATCACCACGTTATGCGATATCATGTAACCTGAAGGATTTGGATGTCACTTGCCTTGTAGTGGCTTAACATTGATGTAATGACCTTGATCTCTGTTGATTTAAAACCACAGTGGATAAATATTTATTTGTAAGTCCTTTTGGGAGTCAGTTAAAACAAAAAGATCGCAGTAATTCTTGCTCAGTTACATTTCAAGGATAAACCATCAAAGCCTCTGCCACCATCAAATAAGTAAATTTAGCTGCTTCTATGTTATTTATTAATAATAATACCTTTATTTCAAATCGTGATTTTCTCCCAATGGGACTCAAAGCGCTTCACAATTACAATATAGTGCGCAATATGCAGCACATAGGAATGTTACAGACACAGTCCCTGCCCCGTGGAGCTTACAATCTATGATTTTGGTGCCTGAGGCACAGTGAGATAAAGTGACTTCCCCAAGGTCACAAGGAGCTGACATCGGAAATGTAACCAGTTTCCCCTGATTCAAACGCTGTGCCAGTATTTACAGTCAGTGTCTTTACTCAGAGAGCCACTGCTCCTCTCTTATTAAAACAATGTGTGCGTGTACCAACTAATTAAAGAACAAATGCAAGAAAACGTGATTTGGGACTACAAGCAGTGCAATTTAAAAGCAAGGGTTTGTGGTAATAATTACAGACACACCATTTTATTATGGAAAACTGTAAAAGTAGTGGTTCTGTGAATAAATCCAGGAGAGCACGTTACTTTTGAATTAAAGAGAAACTTAGTTGTTTCCAGTGTTTGTTGGAGAATCAAATGATGAAGAAAAGATCGGACGTTTATGCATTAAGGATAGAATAGCAAGGCCACATTTGCAAAATAGATTTTTAGAAAAAAATCAGGATTCTGCAAAAAGAGTACCGCCATCACACTTTAACCACTGAATGTACAATATATCAATTCTTTTAGAGGACAAAAAGGCACGGAAAGGCAGATTTTGGTGATTGTTGTTGTTATTGTTGCTCGTGTTGTGTTCATGTTTTCAGGATTTACAAAGGCGTGTTCCAGTCCATTTCACATGTACTTTCTCTGCAGGGTTATGGAACTCATTTGATGAATCACCTGAAGGAGTACCACATTAAGCATAATGTTCTGAATTTTCTAACCTATGCAGATGAATATGCAATCGGCTATTTCAAGAAACAGGTAAATAACTGAATGCAACTTTTACTTGGCAGAATGAAATACAAACACTTGGTGTGAGTGGCATTTTCCTTTTTTTTATCATTTTTTGTAAATCTCAGACTATGTTTGAGTATTTGCTCCATCATTTTGACACTAATACAAGATAACAAATGAGAAAAGGCGATGCAGCGCTTCATATACCTCATTATAAGCTGTACATAATGTAACTCCTTCTATTGATTCCCAATAAATCACAAATGGATACACATACTGTAGCGCGCAACTTGGAACCAAAACCTTGATACAATGATGTTTAGACACAGCATGAAAATGATACAATTTGTATACGTTTTGCTCTAAATTTCCCTTGACCACTCCCATAGATCCAGTTAGGGTTTTGTCTTTGATTTTTCTTTTGGGTGTTACTGCCATCAGAGGATCTTCAGTAACAATGTACAGGCAGTCCTCGGTTATCCAACGGAATCCGTTCTGGAAGTAGCGTTGGATTGTGAAACCGTTGTAAAGCGAGTCCCATGTTAATCAGTGGCGGTTAGAGTTGGATAACGCATTCAGGCGTCGAAAACCGGCCGGTAGGGTTACATTGTAAAGTGTTGGATATACGATTCGTTGTGTATGGAAACGTTGCATAGCGAGGACTACCTGTACGGTAATGTGGCCATGCAGGGAGATGGTTACAGATGTGTATTCTTTTATCTAAAATGTTCTGGGCCTGTGTAATTGCAAAGGGGCTAGTGAAGAAACCATAAATGATCTAGGAGTCGCTCAGTAACAATATATTTTCTAAATATCTTCTGTCGGTAGGGTTTCTCAAAAGATATAAAAGTACCTAAGGCGAGGTATGTTGGGTACATCAAGGACTATGAAGGAGCTACCTTAATGGGGTGTGAATTAAATCCCAGGATTCCTTACACTGAATTTTCTGTTATCATCAAGAAACAGAAAGAGGTAATGTAGAATATTTTTCCAAGACATTTTCACGCCACCGCCATACATTTTTAATATAAGTTTTCTAATATTTTCACTGGCAGATTGTAGCTCTTGGAACATGAAACGTGTATGTAATGTTTAAATCATCTATAAATACTGTAAGAATGGTTGCATTGTGGTAGTGCCTTTGTTTTTCTTTTTGTTCATGATAAAGACATTATTAGTTGTACAGAAGTAGCAGTACTAAAAATAACTGGTTACTTTGGGCATAATATTCTGTAAACATGGAACATTTGAATACAATATCTGTATCACACCAGAAAATAGTATACTTGTAATAACTATAATCCGAGAGTCATAAAATTATATTTAAGGGACAAAATGTACTCTTTATAGCAGTATAAAATGATTTCAAGATATGCTGTAAATGTAAGTTATTTTAAATCTTCCATACATTTAAGGGAGCGCACAATCAATTGTGTACCCCCTGATTTAGAGAGGGGGGTTGTTCTAGGAGTCAGAGTGGGGTGATTCATGGCTTTAATTGAGCGACCCACTGAATCGCTTATGTAAGTATGGCAGAGTAAGTGGCAATGCTGATTTCATGGCTAGCCATTTAAATCAACCCGGCATAAAATAGAAGTCATTGATTAGCCTGGTAATTAAACAGCTGGGAAATGTTAATGAATGCAGCCCTTTGTAAATCAAACCAGCAAACCCATAGTGAATACGCGTATTCAACAAATGGTAATTAAAAGTTATTATAACATAAAGAAAATTCAGATGCCATCATCATTTCTGTCATGGCTTATGATGATAACTGAAGCATAAAATGGGATTACCATCTTAAAAATCAGTTTTGTTATTTCGTTAAAAATAAACTCATGTTGCTACATTAACTAATAACTTCAATGTAATGCAATGCACTAATGATCATACACTGAGCGGTGTGCTGTGGAGCAACTACAGTCATCATCGACACAGCTTTGCCAATAATACTTGAACTATTTAAACATTCGGTAATTGACACGTTTCAGTGCATATGGAAGGCGATGATGTGGTTGTAAGTAATACGATTATTTCTATTGGTCCATGATACAGTCGTTCTGTGGATTCGGATAATGTCATTAGAATAAGAAACAGAGTAATGGATGGGGACATGTGTATTGCAATGTTACAATACTGTGTTGATACATGTCCAATTCCAAAATGTCACCATGATCATCTTTAAACAGGACAGTCGAGAAATGTACACCTCCCTATATATTTTAATTTCAGGTGTGGAGAGCTTTGCGTGATTTGTGGAATGCACGTGAAAATAAACTGGTATTGTTACATCACAGCACATTATTACATTGTACGATAAGTAACATGGCACTGTTAATTTTGGGAATCCGCTACCACTGTTCTCTGTACGCTGTGCACAACTCTTATTATTTGCCTGGCTTGTTTATTAGAGTAACAAATACTGTGATGTACATGTATAATTAATGCAATAATAAAATGTACCATTACAGATTATCAAAAAACTGATTGAGAGGAAACAAGCACAGATACGAAAGGTGTACCCAGGACTTTCCTGCTTTAAAGACGGAGTACGACAGATTCCCATTGAAAGCATTCCTGGGATTAGTATGTATTGCTTTTTAAAACATTTGTTTGCACAAAGTCAAGCCTGTAGTTTTATACGGCCGCGTCCATGCTGAGCGCGAACGCACGCGCGTGGTGCGAACAAAAGGCCTTTCCTCAATGAGGATGGACATAGTGCGCTGGTGATGGAGCGTGATGGGGCGGCCGATTTTTTGCACAACAAAATTATTTGATTTTGTCACGCGATGGCCGGATCACGTGAACTGTTCGCCCAATGAGGGTGAAGCAGCTCCATGACGTCATCGGCCACACCTCCCTCATGTCTCCCCCCGTTGCGAGGATCTGTAGTCCACAGATCGTTGCTGACAGGCGCGCGCGAGAGGCCCTACGCTCCGTCCCACGTGCACGCCTGCACCATGAACTAGGCCTACGTCTTCAACTACAGAAAGATACATTGTAACTAGTTAGCAGAACCTTGACCTTTGCCCTCTGTTTTACACCAATAAGCTGATCTTCACAAAGGTTTATTTGTAACTCTCTTACACGTTCATTTGGACAAAGTGGAGCAACTGCCAGCCAATGATTTGTTTTCTGATCATAGTAAATTCATCGTGCTTACAGTACACAGAAAAAAGATGGGTTGGAGATGTGGGCACCGTGTGATGCGTGGTAGTGGGCACCATGTCTGACACGTGGTTTTGGGCACCATGTGTGAGGCGTAGTAGTGGGTACCATGTCTGACACGTGGCATTGGGCACCATGTGTGAGGCGTGGCAGCAGGAAGAATCTGTTATGTGTAACATGCTATTCAGTGCATTGCCTGCCCCTTTTGCAGGATTGCAGTGCACCTGTCGTATGTCATACTACAAAAACTTTTGAATCCCTTCTGTGCTGCCTTGACCTGCAATGCTGTGCAATGTTGCAGGTCCCTAGGGCACGGTGTGCTAGCTCACATGTTTATATGTATCATTTGCATTGTTTTCCAGGAGAGACAGGGTGGAAGCCAAGCATAAAAGAAAGAGGGTAAGTTATAATTCTATTAGAGATTATATACAGGCTTTCATATCAAATGTATATATTGCTTGCTGTAATAGCCCTCAGATATTTTGTATATTTTAAGTGTTTGAAAATTCCACACTCGCAAGGATAAATGGAGAAAAAAATAAATGGACACAACTCATCATAAATTCTATTAAAATTATTTAGTACTGACATAAAACAACACTTTTTATACAATTAAAATATTCAGGGATGTTCATTCTTGATTTGGTGCTGTAAGTAATATATTTTCATGCAATTTAAAATGAAATAGTGGGGGTACTTAACCAGGGCCGCCAACCAGGGGGGGGGGGCGGGGGGGAGGAGCAGCTGGTACTGCTGTTTAGGGTCCCCAGCTCCCTTCCTTCCCGCATGTCCGTTATCTGCAGGGACCCCTGAGATGCAGGAAGTAAAGAGAGGGAAAATCCCCTCCTCACACTGAGTGGGTAGAGCCTCAGGCAATGGGTGGGGCCCGAGGGAGAGCAGAGAAGAGCAGTGTGGGCGAAAAAGACGGACATGAACGGGAAAGAAAGAGGGAAAAACGAAACAAGAAAATTAAGTTTGAAAGAGAAATACATAAGAGGGAAAAGCATGTGTGAGAAAAGAAACATTGAGGGGATTGAGGGGAGAGGAGAAAAGCATGCTGGGGGAAAGAGGGAGGGATGCTTGAGAGGGAGAGGAGAAAGATGCTGGGGGAAAGAGGCAAGAGAGACATGCTGAGGGGAGCGGAGGGAGAGGAAGCGAGAAATGCAAGGGGAAAGGAGAGAGAAAGACATGGGCGAAAAAGAGAAACATGAAGGTTAAAGAGCATCACATAAAGGGGAAAATAAGAGAAATTTAAGGGAGGGGGGGGAGAAAAGAGAGACATTGTGGAAAGAGATAGAAACTGAGAAACACATGAGAGGAGGGGACAACAGAGAGTGACGCTAGGGGGAAAGATGGAATGACATGAAGGGGTTTGAGAAATACACTGGGGAAAAAGAGAGAAAAGCATAAGGTGGGGGGTGGAAATAAAGAGACATGACGAGGTACAGTATAATTACAGTATGTAGTGACTGTCAGCGAGCAAACAATGGGCACCCCATTCTTCAAATTTGTCCTGGGCTCAAAATATTCTGTTGGCGGCCCTTACTGTAACCTTATTCTAAAACCTCACCCTCTCTAAAATACGCCCTCTGAATTCATTCTTACTTTTATTATGCACTGAGCTACTGCATGCATGAGACAGTAAGAGGGGCTTTTGAAGACAGCATACCCAAATGCCCACCTCCCCAAAAGTATAAGTGTTCTTCTCAACTTTTATTTCCACAAAGGACTCTTGTGTATATACAGTAATGAAATTATTGAGGCATTATTTGATAATCGGAATTACATTCTATAAAATGTCCCCAAAAACTGGTTATAAATGGAAATGAAATACCTTAGTACCACCAAGTATCATTCAAAATGTGTCGAACAATATCCCAAAGTTGCTCATTTATTTTCCCATGGAGAACCCTTCCGGTTAGTCTGAGGCACTCTTAGTTAACACAGCACCTTTGTTGAAACACACCATATCTAGGCCTTAAGTATGTCCACGGAGCCAAACATATTTTTGTGGATAAAACATACTTGTAATGAAGCATGAAAGGCTTTAAGCTGAGCTCAAATGAATAGGTTTTGTGAATTCTTAACTTTGTACAGTATTTTATGGCAAGCTATGAATACTGTACCATGGCACACAACTCTTATGTTAAAATTCTCAGGCTGAAGGAGTAGCTGAATGGTCATGTAACTGCGTTTGAAGCGTGTGAACCTGGTTGGGATCCCAGTGTCAGCTTTCCTTGTGACTCCAAGTCACTTTATTTTGCCTCTAGATTGTAAGCTCTCACGAGCAGGGCCCTCGTCACCTCTTTGTATCTGTTTTGTGAATGTCCGGCCTCGCTTGTATGTAACTGTTTATGTAATATACATAACTCTGTACCCCTCATTTACCGCACTGCAGTACATTGTCAGTGCTGTACAGGGGAACAAAACTAAATACTTCAATTTAAAACATTATTCATCCTAGAAACAACAAACCCCCACCTCCCCCTCAAAAAATAAATAAATAATGGAAGCAGTGGTTCGGTGTTGCTCGACATTTTGTTTGACTATTTTATTTATTTCCATTTACCTAAAATGAGTAGGTCTCCTTGGAGCATGATCTCGTGACGCTTAAAACCAAGACCTCATTGGTTTGGGAAATTCGTCACTAAATTCATTTTCTTTCAAAGGGGCCTAGAGGCACCAAGTTAAATGATTCAGGACTGGGAGGTGCTGTGGGAGACCCCTTGTTTTGGATCCATGGAAAATGTTTAAGGTTAGGATTTGTATTTATTGCTTCACTCTTCCGGGCACCACCTCTATTCAAGCTGCAGTTCAGTCAATATCCTGCATGTGTGTTATTTTTAATAAATCAGTTCTGTAGTAAGAAAAAATACTTTTAGCATTTTCTGTTTTTAAAAAAACAACTTTGAAAGACCAATTTTCTTGTATTATATTTTAACAAGCATTTGCTAAGGCACTGCCCCTTCATGTCCTGTCACAAGCCCTGGCACACCCCTCTGTCAGCTCTGCCCTCCCTCTAGCACATGTCAGTGCAGGAGTGCTCATGAATATTCATGAGCTTCCACTGACTGACAGAAGCAAATAAAAACATATGCCAGCTCTAATTATGTCACCAAATTTCGCCTATCAATACATGGAGAACGGATTGACCTGCAGCTATACAGTTCTTTAGGTAATTAGAGATTGCCCACATAAAACTATTGAAGTAAAAAAATAAACTTAAAAAAAAAAAAAAAAAAAGACTGAACTGCAGCTTTCAGTGACTGTTCACATTTTTTGCAAGTATTTATAGTTTATGTATATTTTTATTTATGTAGCGCCCACAGTGTACTAAGCGCATTGCAAAGAGACAGTACAATATCATTAAAGTTGTCTGCTGAGTGCACAAGATTTCCATGTAATGTTTCAAATGTGATTCATTTGCCTACACTAACAAGAATAAGAGTATGAAAATGAAATGTAAAAGTCTTATGCACTGTAAAATGTTTTTTTTTTTTTTAAATGATTGTTGAGTACCCATTGTGTACTAATAAACAACTCTTGAATGACGTGTGTTAAAGCTCATTTGTTTTGTCAACATTTTGTTTCAAGTAAAGAGCCCAAAGATCCAGATCAGCTATACAACACATTAAAAAACATCCTTCAGCAGGTAAAGGTGAGTATTCCTGTGGTAACCTTTGTGTTGCTCATTAGTTGGATTAGGGCAGGGGTCTCCAACCATGGCGCCCGCCAAACCTTTTCTGGTTGCTTGCCATGGGCCCCCGACAGGAGGGAGGGAGATCCTGGCCAACTGCTCTCCCCCTGGCAGTGGGCTCGGCCTCCTTCTCGCATCCTAAATCGGGCCCGGCCTCCCTCTCGCCTCCCAGCAGTGGTTTCTGCTTCCTTCTCGTATCCTGCAGCGGGCCCGGCCTCCCTTTCGCCTCTGGCAGTGGGCCTTGCCTCTCTCTCGCCCCCTGCAGTGGGTCCGGCCTCCCTCTCACACCCTGCAGTGGGCCATGCCTCTCTCTCAACCCCTGCAGTGGGCCTGGCCTCTCTCTCTCGCACCCTGTAGTGGGACCGGCCTCTCTCTTGCCCCCGGCAGCAGGCCCGACCTCGCTCTGGCCCCCTGCAGCGGTCCCGGCCTCCCTTTCGCCCCCGGCAGAGGGCCCGGCCACTCTCTCCCCCTGCAGCAGGCCCGACCTCTCTCCCCCCCTCCCCCACCTGCAGTGGGCCCAGTCTCTGGTGTTAGCCCTGCCCCCACGCTGGAAGTTGGGCTGTTCAGCGCAGCACTGGAGGCCTCCAGGTAAGAAGTGTGTGTACGGTTATTATGTGAATGTTGGGAGGGGGGTTATGTGTATTGGAGGAGGGTAGGGATTATGTTTATTGGAGAAGAGAGAGAGGAGGGGGAGAGACAGATGGGGGAGAGAGGGTGCAGAGAGAGGTGGTGGTGAGATGGGAGAGAGTGTTGAAAGGGGGTGAGGGAGGGGAGAAGGGTGTGTGGAGGAGAGAGGTGAGGGGGAGGGAGAGAGAAGTGTGGGGGGAGAGAGGGAAGGGGTAAGGAGGGGAGAGAGGGAGGGGGGAAGGGGGAGAGAGGTGAGGAGGGGTGAAGGGGCGATATGGGGGTGAGAGGATTAAAAGGGGGGTGAGGGGGAAAGAGATAGAAGGGGGTAAGTGGGAGAGAAGTGGGGATGAGAGCGGAGAGAGGTGGAGTTTTAGAGGGCGAGAAGGGTGGGTGGTGATATGGGGAAAGAGAGTGGTGGGAAGTTTGGGAGGGAGTGAAGGGGAGATATGGGGGAGAGAGGGGGTGAAAAGGGGGGTGAGGGGTTGCGGGGAGGGAGAGGTGGGGGGAGGGAGAGGGATGAGGAGGAGAGAGAGGTGGTGGGGGTAAGAGGGAGAGAGGTGGGGGTGTTGGAAGAGAGATGTGGGGAGTGAGGGAGGTGGGGGATGAAGAGGAGAGAGGGAGAGGGAAAGAGATGGGGGTGTTGGAAAGAGGTGGGGGGGTGAGGAGGAGAGGTTGGGGGTTAAGGGGGAGAGATGTTAGGGGGAGTGAAGGGGAAATATGGGGGAGAGCGGGAGGTGAAAAGGGGGGTGAGGGGTTACGGGGAGGGAGAGAGGTGGGGGAGAGGAGGCAAGAGGTGGGGGGGATGGGGTGATGAGGCAAGCGGTGGAGGGAGGGAGAGGGGGAGAGAGTTGAAATTGAAGATGAGATTAGGTGGGGAGGAGAAAAAGGGGGAGGGAAAGAGGTGGGGGAAGAGAGTAAGGGGGGGAGAGAGGTCGGAGGAGGGTGAGGTGTGGGGGGGAGAAAAAGAGGTGGGGTTGAGGGTGAGAGATGTGAAGGGAGGTGGAGAGGGAGTGGAGGGGGAGATGAGAAGAGAGGAGGGGGAAGGAGAAAGATGTGGGGGGAGGGGAAGAAAGATAGGGGGAGAGAGAAGTGGGGGGGTGGGAGGCGAGGGGTGGGGGGACGGGGGTGAGGAGGCAAGCGGTGGGTGTTAGGTAGAGAAGGAGTTGGGTTGAAATGGAGGATGAAAGTAGGTGGGGAGGAGGGAGGGAGGTGAGGGAGAGAGGTGGGAGGGGAGAAAGAGGTGGGAGGGGAGAAAGAGGTGGGGTTGAGGGTGAGAGATGTGAGGGTGGGTTGAGGGGGAGATGAAGAGAAGAGAGGTGGGAGGAGGGAGAGAGAGATGTGGGGGGAGTGGGAGAAAGGTAGGGAGAGAAATGTGGGGGGGGGGGAAGCGAGAGGTGGGGGGGGGGTTAGGAGGCAACCGGTTGGTGAGACGTAGAGGAGGAGAGAGAGGAGGGGGGTTAAGGGGGAGAGATGTTAGGGGGAGTGAAGGGGAAATATGGGGGAGAGCGGGAGGTGAAAAGGGGGTGAGGGGTTACGGGGAGGGAGAGAGGTGGAGGAGGGGAGGCAAGAGGTGGGGGGGATGGGGTAATGAGGCAAGCGGTGGAGGGAGGGAGAGGGGGAGAGAGTTGAAATTGAAGATGAGATTAGGTGGGGAGGAGAAAAAGGGGGAGGGAAAGAGGTGGGGGAAGAGAGTAAGGGGGAGAGAGGTCGGAGGAGGGTGAGGTGTGGGGGGGAGAAAAAGAGGTGGGGTTGAGGGTGAGAGATATGAGGGGAGGTGGAGAGGGAGTGGAGGGGGAGATGAGAAGAGAGGAGGGGGAAGGAGAAAGATGTGGGGGGAGGGGAAGAAAGATAGGGGGAGAGAGAAGTGGGGGGGGGGTGGAGGGCGAGGGGTGAGGGACGGGGGTGAGGAGGCAAGCGGTGGGTGTTAGGTAGAGAAGGAGTTGGGTTGAAATGGAGGATGAAAGTAGTTGGGGAGGAGAGA
Source organism: Ascaphus truei (assembly GCF_040206685.1). Taxonomy (NCBI): domain Eukaryota; kingdom Metazoa; phylum Chordata; class Amphibia; order Anura; family Ascaphidae; genus Ascaphus; species Ascaphus truei. The sequence continues at coordinate 358,585,900 of NC_134484.1, forward strand.
AAAGGGGGAGGGAGAGAGGTGGGAGGGGAGAAAGAGGTGGGTGGGGTTGAGGGTGAGAGATGTGAGGGTGGGTCTAGGGGGAGATGAAGAGAAGAGAGGTGGGAGGAGGGAGAGAGAGATGTGGGGGGAGTGGGAGAAAGGTAGGGAGAGAAATGTGGGGGGGGGGGGGAGCGAGAGGTGGGGGGGGGGGGGGTTAGGAGGCAACCGGTTGGTGAGATGTAGAGAGGGAGAGAGTTGAAATGGAGGATGAGAGTAGGTGGGGGAGGAGAGAAAAGGGGGAGGGAGAGAGGTGGTTTGATAGGGAGAGAGATGGATGGGTAGGAGAGAGGTGTGGGGGGGGGAAGGTGGGGGGTGAGTGGGAGAAGAGGGCTGTGAGAGGTGGGGGTGTGGGGAGAAAGGGAGGAGAGGTGGGGGGTGAAGGGGAGACAGGTGGGGGTGGGAGGTGAGGTAATGGGGGAGTGGAAGAGAGGTGAGGGAGAGAGATAGGTGAGAGTGTGTGAGGGGGAATAGAGGTGGGGGAGAGATGTTAGGGTGAGGGGGAAAGAGGTGATGGTTGAGGTGGGAGCAAGAAAGAAAGGTGGTGGGAGAAAAAAGTGAGAGTATGAGAGGTGAGGGTGGGGGTGGAGATGAGGAGAAGAGAGGTGGGTAAAGGCAGAGAGAGGTGGGTGAGTGAGGAGGGGGTGAGAGAGGTGGGGGGAGAGAGGAGCGAGAGGTGAGGGAGTGAGTGGGAGAGAGGGTTGTGAGAGGTGGGGGTGTGAGGGGAGAGAGGGGGGAGAAAGGTGGGGGTGAGAGGGAGACAGGTGGGGGGTGGGAGGTGAGGGGAGGTGATGGGGGAGTGGAAGAGGTGTGAGGAGAGAGAGTTGAGGGGGTGAGACAGGTGTGGGGGGAGAGATAAGTGATGGAGACATAAAGAAGTGAGGATGGGGAGAGAGAGGTGAGGGTAGTTAGAGAGGTGAGGGGGGAGGACAGAAAGAGGTGATGAGAGAAGGGGTGGGGGCAAGAGAGGTGAGGGAGAAAGGTGAGTGGAAGGCGGGAGAAAGATGGTGGGGGTGAGGGATAGTGATAAGTGGGGTGGTGGGGGTGAGGGAGAGAGATGGAGGGGAGAGAGGTGGGGTGAAGGGGAGAGAGTTGGAGAGAGTTGGAGGGGGTGAGGGGGAAGAGAGGTGGATGTGGGGGGGAAAGGGGTGGTGGAGGTGGGGGTAAGGGGGAGGAAGTAGAGGAGAGGTGGGGGGAAGGAGCGGTGGGAGAAAGTGGGGGAAGGGGGGTGGGGGAAGGGGGGTGAGAGAAGGGGAGTGAGGTGAGGGAAGGGGTGAGAGGTGGGACGGGGTGAGAGTGGTGGGAGAAGTTGGGGTGAGGGGTAGGGAAGGGGGTGGGAGAAGTTGGGGTGAGAGGTGGGGGAGGGAGGTGAGAGTGGTGGGAGAAGTTGGGATGAGAGGTGGGGGGAAAGGGGGGAGAGGAAGTGGGAGTGGAAGGCGGGGGGAAGGGGGGTGAGAGGTGGAGGGAAGGGGGTGAGAGGTGGAGTGAAGGGGGGTATGAGAGGTGGGGGGCAAGGAGGTTTGGGGGGGAGAGGTGGGGGGATGAGGAGGAGAGAGGTGGGGGCAAGTAGGGGTGAGGGGTGGAGGGAGAGGGGGACATGAGGGAGAGAGATAAATGTATTGTATGTGTGCGTTAATTGGTTGATCCCCGCCACTCAATCCAGAATTCTGAAGTGTCTCAAGAAATAGATGGAGGACCCTGGGATTAGGGGTGTTTAAACTGCTGACTGCGAATCATCAGCAGTTCCTGATGACTTTGGTAGTGGTCCATACAAGATTTTTACCTGCACTACAAATAAACAATCAAGTTGCAATCTGCATACACAACTCTGCAGTATGTAACAATGTTATTCTAATGGAAAAGTACTAAAGTACAATACACAAATAGTTTTGTCTCCTGAGTCACATTGTCGTCAGTTTCTGGCCAACTGTATAGTACTGTTTGCTTCCCAGGTATTATTTGGAGTCCTTTAGATTATGACCATTTAGTAGAAGGTCAACAATAACCATTCTTGGATGTCCATATATGTATATGTATCTTTATTTATATAGCGCCATCCAGGTACATAGCGCTTTACAGCAGTAATACACGTGACAATATATTGTAACACAGAATGGGAATAAGTGCTCCAGATATAAAACAATAGGAAAATTAGTCCCTGCCCCAAAGAGCTTACAATCTAAACACAGGACAAAGGTACTAAACGTGTTGATAAGTGTGTGAGGAATTGAATTATTTTAAACGTGAACGTTCCCTAATAGAAGTTACTTTTTTCTTTACCCAAGAGCCATCAAAGCGCTTGGCCCTTTATGGAACCTGTGAAGAAAACAGAAGCACCTGGATACTATGAAGTTATAAGATTTCCTATGGGTAATGACATTCATTTTCCAAGTACAAATCTAAAGTTGTAATACAAACGTGAACATATTTATAATGTTATATTTCCATGTGAGCAGTAATAAATAAACATGTCATGTGTGACAGTAATCGGCATAATTAAGTAGAGAGTGTGTAAAGCACAGTAGATGTTGCAACTTAATGTAGGTTATTTAATGCATGACCCAGTACATAGCATTAGTGATGTCACCCCCAGACTTTAATTGGTTGATATCTAACCATAGCGTGGTTTTTAGTCCGATTTAACTTTATATGTAAATAGGGTAAATTCCTGCATAGTTTGAACCCTTACAAGTACAGTATCTTCAGAAATGTACTGAAATTAAGTTCCTGGGCAGCTAGATTCCTTAACGTTAGAATTAAGCAAACCACCCCTAACATATGACTTCGTACATAACTAAAGTCTACATTAAGTGCAGTCCCACAGAACTATTCGCACTGATATGTTTAATGTTGAAATTTAAGTGATTGGTACAAATCACACTACTATATATTTAAGTGACTTATTATTCCTTATAAAATTGTCATTTACTATCAATTGTCATCCTGTTACTGGCTGTGAATATTTTAATTAAAAAATCAAATTAAAAAAAAGTATATCCGGTCCAGGACCCAAACTTTTATACTCAAACTTTTGCCATTTCAGTAAACTGTTTAGTAAAGTGACATTAATCAACGTTCCTTTATTTAATCAGTCTATATAGACATTGAGTTGGTGCAGTTATTGTGTGCAGATTATACAAAATTGTATTGTAATATATTACATTGATTTCTTTTATTGGATCAGGGTGAAAATAATATGTACATTGTCTTGTGGGTATAAACTCGAGACCTGCGAAAAGCTCCCTTCCACTTAGATTATTTACAGGTCTTACACAAGAACACACATTATGCATCATACTGTACTTATAGTGATCAAAAAGGGATATCATTGTTTGCAAGTAATAGTTTCTGGGATCAATATGACTGCTAGAGTTGTTCACTAAATTTATTTTGCGTTTGTTTGGTTGACTTGTTGCAAGGTACAATATTTTATTATGAAGCCTAACCACAAGCTGCTGCCTTGATTCCATCGGACCAGACCACGTTTGTTCCTGGAAGAACAAATGTCAAAATGCATAAAGTGTTGAGTGCCGTTCACTGCTAGACTTTTAAATTGAGTTCTTTCTCCAAACTCATAAATGACAAACCTGCATGTATAGTGAATGTTCATGTAGAGAAAGCATTTAATAGTTTGGGAACTCTTCTTCAACACATTGGATGGTTTGGTTTTAAAAGTTATTTCATCATAGCTTTAAAAAGTATTTATACAAATCCTGTAGCATCCTACATTCTCTTTAAAACAGATAATCTGACAAACGCCTACTTTTTTAAATTCATTTTTTAACCTAATCTTGAAACTCCTAGCTATTGTCCATTGAGTGTCCTTTTCGGACTTGAGGGCAGACTCTAATTACAATAGCACACCAATTGTGGCACTATCACCTGGAAAACCCAATTAATGTCAGTGGGAGTTTCCATGCGATAGTGCCACGATTGGCACCGTTTTATAAATAACCCCATATTACATTAAAGTTGTCTACAGGCAGATTCTGTCTCAGATCCACAAACATTTACTAACTAACTGGTTTAACAACCAAGAAAGCCCCCTTTTATACATGCTCTCAGGGAGGAATAAATACATCATACATTTAAATAAAAATCCTAATTCTACTTTGTTATCATTTAAGCAATGAAAACATATATTTGATGTCCCAAAAATATCTTCATTATATATATCATGGGGCACGCCGGAGTCTCCATTATGTAGTGACTAAGTCATGCCCAATGTGTGTTTTTTTGCAGGTTAGATTGTGCCCTGTGTTTCCATGGAGCGCAGGACATGATTTGCCCAGTGAGGACATGGAGGATTCCCTTCTCTTCCGTTTCCTGCACCATGGCCTCCTCAGTCACATGGCCGCACTGTGCCGAAGGGCTGTGGCACTCGGGCACCACAACCCCTCCGGCACTCAGTGTTAACAATATATGCCTAGCTCGGATGCGCTTATACGTGAAGACTTGAAAGAGAGCTCTGATACATGCTAATTCTAGTATTGCCAATATGATTCTTTATGGCTGCCTCTAAGACAGTGGTAGGCAATATTGTATACTCAAAAGGGCTGCACATTTGAGATCTATATATAGAATATAGATATGTAGATATAGTACACGTGCACAAGGAATATCGCAGCCCTAGGTAGGAGTTTCTCTCCGTTCTGATCAGCTGCTTAATGGTGAATCCTGTCCTGCTCCTTACACAGTGAACAAGTGATTAGCACAAGAGAAGCGGGGCAGTACAGTTATCAGTTCACGGTCATCTACATCAGCAACACCTTCACTCCCTATGTACTAGGGAGAAAGAGAGCGGACCTCTGGGGCAGCCAGGAGATTAGGTAATGCAGTTGAGGGCCCTCACCTTGGGCCACTTGTTGCCAACCAATGCTCCAAGGCCATTTGACCAATTTGGATAACATCTAACCAACGTTTCTCCAAACTGATAAAATACCCTTATTCAATCTACTGCTGAGCATTAGAATTGATTTATGGAATTAAACAGAGGTTGTCAACCTCTATTATCTTCTGGCACAATTCAAATTTGAAATACTTAATTTATAAATATATATATATATATATATATATATATATATATATATATATATATATATAATGTTTCAAATAAATTGCAGAGCTAGTACAGTCATCACTTAAGTCTCAGATTAATTTCAGTTCTGTATGAGAAACTTGAACAGACGTGATGAAATCAGGTCATCCAGCAAACACCGAAACAAACATTCTATACTTTGTATTCAATATCTTCCATATAGAAAAGGACAATATCACAATTCAACACATAATGGTTCCATTTGTCATACACTGACTGCACTCAAAACATATCTACAGAGTATGATCTAATCAAAGTTATCCTCTGATGATCTCTGTTAGATGTTTAATGTGAAATTATATATATATAATGTATGTCTTTTTAGTCTGGGTGTCGTTTACTGTATTCCTAATATTAATGTTCAATCAATATCGCCTGTTTGTTACAACATTTCACATTAAACATCTAACAGAGATCATCAGAGGATAACTTTGATTAGATCATACTCTGTAGATATGTTTTGAGTGCAGTCAGTGTATGACAAATGGAACCATTATGTGTTGAATTGTGATATTGTCCTTTTCTATATGGAAGATATTGAATACAAAGTATAGAATGTTTGTTTCGGTGTTTGCTGGATGACCTGATTTCATCACGTCTGTTCAAGTTTCTCATACAGAACTGAAATTAATCTGAGACTTAAGTGATGACTGTACTAGCTCTGCAATTTATTTGAAACATTTCCATCATTGCAGTAGTTTCAATGCCAGTCAGTTCAGTGTTTGATGTTAGAATAGATTTGACAAAAAAAAATGTAAATAATAAAATTACAAACTCTCTATTTGCATTCTGTTATCAAACGTAATTTTTTTCTTAATCGTTTTTTATTTTAAGAACTTTTTAACAAGGCCAAAAGCCTTCAGTAAAGTGTTTATATGCCAAGCGTTGCTGTTTATTCTCACATACTTCACCCCCAGCAGACAGTGCAGAGCTGTTTCCTGTGCAGACTGCAGAGACTCTTTTCCAAAGCCTGTCAGATAAGATTCTGAATTCCAGTGATGTGAAAGTGGGAAGGTCTTGGCACGCATCAACTCTCCCTATTTGTCAGGGAGACACACGGTTTTTAGCTGAATAATATATTGTGCAGTCTCCCTAAATAGTTCCCTCACCCCAACAAAAGTCTTAACATTTTTTTTTTTTTTTAGAAATCTCCTACATTTTCTTCATCACAAATCTCACTGAAAGAAGCTTGCAATGGTTGGCTAGTATATCTTAGTCATATTAACATCAGCCTTGAACTTAAAAAATAAAAAAAATAGGTGTTGAAAACAGACTCTATATAGTAAAATATGCACCTTTAATAAAGTTAATCTAAAAATTGCTCTTTTCTATTGTACAGATCTTAAAACCATGAGCGAACGAGTGAAGAACAGGTATTACGTGACAAAGAAATTGTTCATGGCAGATTTGCAGAGGATCTTTACAAACTGCAGAGAGTACAATCCCCCTGAAAGCGAATACTTCAAATGCGCCAACATCCTGGAGAAATTCTTCTACACTAAAATTAAGGAAGCTGGGCTGATTGACAAATAAGCAGTGACCCTATTACGCAATGTGCCTCGTCATTGGCTAGTCTGCCATTTAGTGTACCTCACTGGTACGTTGGCACGAAATGAACTAATCTTCATAATCGCATATCCATTTTCAGTGCAGGACATATCTACATTTCTTTTCTAAAGAAAGAAAACTAACAAATTACCAGCGTTTTATTTTTTCAATCTGTGTACAATTTTTTTTTTTTTAACGGATTTGTTTTTTATTAGGAAAAAAGATGTTTTGAAACCTGTAGGACTGTTTTGTACGTTTAGAAATGTGTTTTGTATAATAATGTTAAATTACACATTTACATTGCTTGTAAACCACTAACCTAATACTGTTTTAGATTGGGCAGATGGTTGATTATAGCTTTGCTTATGCAGGACATAAGTTAAAACAATCTGATATTACCACATACATGACACTAATGCTTTGCTTGGAGAGGTTTCAGTTGTACTAACATTATATTTAAAATAATCCTCTATCAAATAAATGCAAACTTTCCATAGTACAGCTCAACCCCGTTATAACGCGATATGTTACAACGCGAATCCGCTTCTAACGCGATGCAAGCGTGGCTCCCAATTTTCGTATTTATGAATACTTTACATGACGATTATTGGTATCTTAAATACTTTATTGTACAATGCATACAATTGTACATTATTTCTAACGTGATCCGCTTATAGCACGATGTAATCCTTTGGACCCGATGCACAGCGTTATAAGGGGGTTGAGCTGTATTAGTACTGTCATAGTACTTATAATACTTATACATTACCCATATTTTTTTAAATAAAATCAATGCTGTATATTTCTATGTAAGGACAGATTTAATGAAAACGCATCAAGTCAATCTCCCAAGCTGTTTTTTTTTAATATGACAGCACTTTTTTTTTTTTTTAATATATATCAACTATGGCAGATGGCTATTAGCAGCTGGGTTTTACTTGTATTTTGATACGTGGATACATTAGGCAGTGTGAAATTGACTGATTAAATGTTTTTGTATTTATAGAACTTACACAAAACTAAATGTTGAGTTTTTATGACAAGACTTCCAAATTGTTGATAATTTGGCAACAAAAGGGTTGGGGTACTCTGATTGTATTGAATGGTAATTTACCACAGCTGTAATATTATTGGTGCCTTTGGGCTCATTTGTTGTGAAATGCTGCTTAGCACCTAAATCTCCTCCCTGTAATTGGTCAGAACAAATATAACATTATTTGAATATTCAAAAATTCATTGAAGTAGTACTGTACCTAGGCATTTTAGGGACAAGCTAATTTCATATAATTGGTCAAAATTGAATTCTCTAATCGCAACCACATAATGGCCCTAAGAAGTCCACAGGTTTCTTTATAGGGCAATCCAACTACAAGTATCTTGATTTATTCTCTGCATGAAAAAGGCTTCCTCATCTAATGTAAATCAATAATAGAAGATACTGTAATGCCGACAAGTATTCTAAAACAAATCTGGGGCAATCACCAACAAGACCCAGGAACATGCTGGGTACATGCTGCAACATTTCAGTGACATTTCTGCAGAGACTAATGGCCCATCGGATTAACAGCGGGGGTCCCTGGCAGCCCCATTCAAGTTGAATGGGACTGCCAGGGACCCCTGCTATGTTAATCCGATGGGCCATTAGTCTCTGCAGAAGTCACTGAAACGTTTGCAGCATGTACCTGGATCTTGTTGGTGATAGCCCCAGATTTTCCAAGGCAAGTTTTAGAATACTCGTCGGCGCACCTGTACAACTTTCTTTTTTTAGCAAATCTCCCAGAAATAACACACCTAATCTTGGCCTGTGTGCCATACATCATATTTGCAACACTTGTAGTCAGTACTGCAGCAGACATGCAGTACTGCAGTTGGGTAACAGAAACCCTTGTCTGTGTGTTATAATATACAGTCCCTTTTCTTAGTGCTATTACGCAACTGCTGACTAGAAATGTAATATGAGTCAGTGGCAGTTGTTTGTTTTGTTATAAAATCCCCCCCTCCCCTCTTAATCTGATTCATATTATCTAGAGCAGGGGGGCGCAAACTTTTTTCCCTGCGCCCCCCTGCCGGCTGTCCCCTCACTCCCGCGCCCCCCCCAACCCCAACTTCCCCGCGCTCCGGCGTAATGACGTCACGTTGCTATAGCAATGTGACGTCACATGACCTCGCAGCGTCATTTTGACGCCGCGTTGCCATGGCGAAGCAGGGAGGGAGCCGCCGGAGCCACGGTAACTTAGGTTTACAGAGGCTCTGCAGCTCCCCCGGCACTTAATTTAAGTGCCTTCGGGAAGCGCGCGGGGCCTCTGTAAACCCCGCGCCCCCCGTCGGCAGTGTCAGGGGGGGCGCGCCCCACAGTTTGCGCACCGCTGATCTAGAGCACTGGTTTTCAACCTTTTTTTTTTTGGTTAGAGAACTCCAGAATCCAATTGTGAAATTCTGGGGCACCCCCCCAACACTCCCGTCTCTTCTCCCTGACACACACACACACACACACACACCTCTTTAAGGGAGCCAGTGATGAGAGCCCACGCTGATGCTTCCTCTCCCTCCTGTCAGCTGGAAGTTGACAGCAAAAGTAGGGAGAGGAAAGATAGCAGTGACCGGGCGGCTGCTGCTGAGCTCAGGAGCCGCCGGGCCACAGCTATGTGAGGGTGGTGCCGCGCCGCTGGGTCTGGGACAGTCGGGAGTGCTGTCCCAGCTCTCCCCCCTGGTGGCCGCGGAACCCCGGTTAAAAAATCACTGATCTAGAAAGTACAGTTGCCTGTGAAAAAGGTACGCTACTTAAAGGGGCAGTCCCTCCAATCACCAACTTGTAGTAATGAAAGCGACATGTTCAAGGGGCGGTCTGGGTACTTTATTTATTTTTTTAAACCGAAATCTAACACCTATAAGCAATTCATATTTTTTTCAAAGTTTGTTTGAAAACCGGGTTAACAGAGAGTTGGGAGGGAGTTTGATTTCCTCTGGCTGTTCCCTTTTGTCTTGAGTTACCGGATGTTCAAAAACAGTTTGCACAGCCAGAGTCCCTCCCACCCCTTTCTCATCACTTGGAAAAGGACAGGGCTAAGCGTCAAGGAAACAGATGATATGCCAACAACTTCCCCAAAGAGCCACATGAAATATAATTTGTAATCATTTTCCAGAGAAACGCATCAATTATTTGCTTTTAGCTTGGTTAGGTTATTAAATGGGTTAGACAAAAAAATTGTTTGGCTACGTGGAATTGCACCTTTAAAATGTAATTTAGACACTTCGTGCTAATATGTGAATTTCTTTTGGCAACAAAAAATACAATGCTGAAGTTATACATTTAAAGTAGTTCCATTAAATAGTTGCAATAAATATTTATTTGGAATATTTAGTTACAACATGCCAAGGAATAGTAGCAAACGTTTAAGTCCAAATTAAGAATTGTATTCTGTGTAAGTTATATACTCTTATGCATTAATGTTGAGTAGCTACACTGTTGTCTAACAAGATTGTCCCATTTCTATATTGAATGCATTTTTATGTTTTTTAATTTAAAAGAAAGTGATATTTTCATATAGATATTGTGCAATAATGCTGAAGTAGAATGTGTGGTTTTGCAAATGCTTTGTATAGCAAAATTTACCTTTGTAAAATTAATATATTGTATTGGTTCAGAATAGTTTTAAATTATAAAAGTATTTTGGCATTGTGTCATTTTGTGCTTTAATCAATCTCAGCCAACATTCAGATTGAATTACAGCGTCCCCTATAGAATAGTGTAGCAAAATATTCCTTTACAATTTATATCAATATAGTTAAACAACACTTGAAATTCTATGGTCATATATTGAAAGGAATATATGGAAGCATTTTAAACTGAATACACTTGCCCCCAACAAGGAATTTACAGTACTGTATAATGGTGCAGCATCTATCTGTAGTACCCAACGCGTTTTATATTGCTGAGAATGATAACTTGGAAACCCAAACCTCTGGAAGGTCATCCATGTATATATATGTGTTTCCTATAAGTACATTTATCCAATAGTAACAACCAGAAGTGTCATCTTCTGTAGTAGGCCCATTGGTGTTTTGATAGAGGGTAGTAGGTGCTAATTGCAGTAATAGGACGCTGATCAGGGGGCAACCAATGTTTTTGAAGAGTTACACATTACATTGCTTGTAAACGGCTTATCTTAAAGCAGCAATCCCCTCTTCTCACCATCAAAATAAATCATACCACTGTGAAGTCATTTTGCTGCTGAACTTAGCAATACCTCCCTTTTTACATTCTGAAGTTGCATTCTTGACACTTGTTAAAAATGCACTTCCCTGGGAAATTACCATGGCTGCTGCCACACATTAAAGCAGATTGCCGAGGTAACGTTTGACACCAGTGAAGTAATAAGGTAAAAACACAGTACAAGATAAATACTGTATATATATATATATAAATAAAAAATAATAATAATGTGTACATGGCAAAATTGCTTCTTTAAAAAACACACTGAACACCTTTATACAATGTCATTTCAAAAGAAAGGTACCCAAGTTTTGCAGCTAATAATTACTCACCACATGCTTACCCCTAAACTATAGGAAAGTTTGCAGCTGGAGACAATACACAAATGAATTCAGCTACTTTGTAGACACATTTTTTAAACTACTTGGGAAGCAAGGGATCTATGGAGCAGAACCGCATTAAACTCCGGGTTTTGGGCCCCCTGCTTTCTAAGATTACTGAAGGCAGGACACGCATTATTTCAGTTTAAAGGTCCCCGTCACACGGGCCAATAGAATATCATCCCTTGGACCTTTATTAAGTTATCGGCAGCACCTTTAGGAAGTATGTATCTCAGGGAGCAGGTATTTAAAAAAAAAAAAAGGGATTCTTTAAGGAAAAAGTAGCAAACTTCCTTCCTATTCCTCCCCCCAATTACAATCTTATACATGGGGAAAGAAGGTACGCAAATGTATACTTGTTGGAAGGGGAAATAAAACATATACATACACACACACACCTTAAGTACGGAATATAGAACACGATACAAAATTGTTCGAATTAACAACAAGTGTATTGAGACATCTGCTTGCTGGCAAAATTCCCCTTAAATGGTCAAGTAAACACATACTTTAATAAAAATAAGATAGTGTGGTTACACACTACCTCGACATCTATACAATCATACAATGGTATCAACATTTTGCTCTGAGCTAAAATGTATAGTGCTGTAACAATATGTAACTATACTTGGATAACATGTTGGCATTATCAGAACTAGATTACATTTCATAATATTAACATACGCAGCATCCCTACCACGAATTTTCATAAATTACGATTAAGCAGGCAGTGATTAATATTCGGAAAGAATTCTAATTGTTGTTGATTTTTTAAATACAGTGAAAAAAAAAATTAATTGGACCGTGGGCCCCTTTTTATTTTTAGTATTGTGGTCAAAGATTTATTAACACAACAGCTACAAAGCTAACAAGAAAATAAGAGGTATTCATTTTTTATTCCTCTGAAGTCAGAGACATAAATATTGCCTCCCAACAGATGTTTAAGGAGGCTAAAGGGCCTTATTGCTCAACTGATAGCAAAACTTTAATCACTGTACACTACAGGCTGGTATATTAAAACTCAAACCATTGACATTTAAAAGGAAGGCTGTTTTGGTCACTCTTTAAAACCAAGTCTGCCAGGAAAATGCTTCCAAAGCAACAGAAACGACTGATAGAGATAGTATCTTTTATTATGAAGAAAAAGGCAAAACAGTAAGTCGTCTTGAACACAAGGAATATATACACACTTATGGGTACAAAACAAAGACAACCCCTTACACTTAAAATATTTACAGTTTATATCTCTCTTTTAAGATAAAATCATTGATTTGTTAGGAAGAGAGGATGGTTGTTTTTTATAGTTAGATTTGATGTAGGTTGCGACACCTTTTAGGTCTTCTTAACGTGTACAGAGCTTTAGAAGGCGTATGTTTCTTCTTTAAGTGTACTCTGTACATGAAGAAACCTATGGGGTTTAAAATACCCTGTACACTACAATTTCATCTATGAAGACCTGAAATGTTGTTCTGCTATGAGGTATCCCAACCTACATCGAATTTGCTTTTCTTTGGGACCAATATAGCTACTAGAACGTTAAGCTACATCCGCTCTAAACAATTGTGATTATATAGCAACAGTAATTTGCACAATTGTAATGCACATTGCAGGGCAGTTCGCACGAAGTTCATCAACGGCAGCCAACAAATGCTTCATTGTATCGAGCAAGTGACCGTCTCTTGATTGATTTGCGGTTTGAGTCTTGCTGCTTAAAAATGGGAGAGTGTAAAAATTCTGTATCTGTAAAACGATCCCCTCTCCTGAGTTTCCTGTAAAGACAGGAAATAAGACAAATGTTAAGGGTGACATTTTGTTCCTGACAACATATTTGCTATTTTTCTGTAATGCAAGTTGCGTAAAAAAAAAACGAGCATGAGCATTTTAAGCGAAACTTTTGTCTTTTCTCACTGTTTTGTTACAGAAATTGTATTTGTGATGGTGATGTTTTTAATTAAAAATCAAAACAATTTCAGTGGCAAAACGCAAAGAAATTTGACTTAAAATGCGTGTGCCCGGCACACACACCCTGTTTTAGCCATTTGTAATTCTATATTTATAAGTGAATTACTTGTGTGTCTCTGTGTGTGTGTGCGCGCGCTGCTCCTGCGGCTGGTGTGCACTGTACACCGGTGGCTATTGTGCACCGGCGGCTGCTGCGCAGGTGCGCCGGGAAGGGGATAACGGCTCCTGGATAACTGGCCTGGAACTTGGAGGTATGGGCATGCGCGGGGCCATCTGTAGCGTGATGTCACTTCCGTCATGCTTTTTCGTTACAACACAGGAAAAATCACTAATCAAAAACTCTGTAGGTGCCAGCAAAGAAGTTTCACTTCAAAAATTTGCAGCATACCGGCCAAATGTAATTTTAAATGATGCACAATAAAAATGCAAACAGTTCTTTGGACTAAAATATATAGGGATATCCAATAAATTCCTCAAGAATTTACAGGAAATTGAAGAAGAATGTGTGCAACATTTCTCATATCCTAAAATGTGAAAACAGTACTGTAAACAAAATATGCTTTATACTTACCCACTGAGTTTTGGCTCTGCGTAATTTACAACTACTGTACACCGGCGTTTTCGGGTGGGAGTTCTAGATTTCTTCCTTTCATGCTCATTAAAAAGGGGGCAGGAAAGCTTTTTAGCTTCTGTGCCACCAAAACATCCAGATAAATTAGTGACATCCGATAAGCTGAAGCGCGGAGTTGGAGGAGCTCCTGCAGGCTCACCTGGGAAACAAACATATTTCAATGACAGTCTTATTATTAACTACATGGTATACAGAGAGGATTTAGACAGGAAATGCAAAACTGGAGGGCAAGTAGTAGCTCAATTGATCCTTCATAGTAGCTCAATACTCCACTTCGCCATGAACTGTGCTGTAACAATGTGTACAATAATGTTATACAGTGGCGGTCGCCTTTATCCTCGTGCGGCCGTATCGGCGCAACTCTGAAAACCGCGGGCAGATGCAGTATTTGATGCGGTATGTTCCAGTATTTTAAGCCGCAGCCGCCTTTATCCTAGTGCATTGTATTAGCGCTGTCTCGGCATGAATGCGGCAGGAACGCGGTGAAGTGCATGGCATTCGGAAAAAATACCCAAACAAAATCGGAGATGTTGGAGAATAAAAGGGGCCGTGACAGTACTAAGAAAACCAGCTAGGCTCCGTCACCCACACACAACCTAGAAAGATGTTTCGAATTGCGTAACTGTATTATGCTCCCACAGCGGTAAACAGGTGCTGAATTGCTGTAGCATGTAGTATAGTTACAAGTTGCTACTATTTTCGTTGAGGTGCCAATATTAAAAGTAATAACCACCATGTGGTGTTTAGGGTAGAAATCTCAGAGTACACTGAATGCAAATGGTGTAGGTGAAGCCATGCCGAGGCATCTGGACCATCTGGCTTTGCTAGAACCACATTTTTGAGTGCTTCATTTGGAAAAGCAATGAACAAGAACCAATTAACCTCACACTGAAGTGGGACAAACTTATGCCACAGTAAAGATATTTTTACAGAAAGCAGCCAACTTCAGATCACAATGCTACAAAAATGAAGGGAAAATAAAATATACCCATAATCCGGTCAGTAGGATGGAGCTTGCTACTGTTCAGTTTTTCTCGGAAAACCTTGATCTCCAAGCTTTTGCTGGTTTCTTCCTCTACATTAGCACATGCTGAGAAGCATACCTTTTCTTTACCCCTTTCCACATGCTCTGTTACAGCGTTAATACTCGACTCCAAAGCATAGTCTTGTCTGGTTTTCAAACCATTTCTTAACGTTTTCTTTCCAGTAGCTAAAACAATTATAAAAAAAGGTTTGAAGATACAATTTAAAAACATTTTTTAGGATGGTTTGTTAATTGCTAGCTCACATTTGGCTAAACCCATTATAAATAAAGCAACAATTTTACAGCAGAACAAATGTGTTTTCCCCGCACAAAAAAACGCTTGAAAACATGCATCCTTTTAAAATAATCACATAGAAAAAATGATCAAATGTGTGCTATTTTTAGGGCATTTTTAAACATGCAGAGAATTTTCTAACAGCTTAAAAACGGATAATATCCATTGTACAATAGCTGCAGTATGCTCTTCTAGAACAGTTGCACTAAATGTTTTTTTTTTTACGCAATGTAACTTAATTTGTGGTGGACAGGGATACCAACCACCAAGCTACTAGTTTGGCAGGCAGGAAAGCCGTTCCTGTTTAACGCTATTATTTACATTATATTATTAAAGACTATATGACAGAAGTGTGTCAGGACATAAAGATACTGAAGGCCTTAGTGTAATACTATTGGCATACTGAATTATCAGGAAATAAAAAAACTCAGGCTGATTTTCTGACGTAAGTGACAACCCCGTTTGTCATTTGGAATGCATCATCATCTGGGTTATTAGTAACTAGTCAGGGTAATAGTACAACATGGTAATACACGTCAAGAAAAGTGTTAAAGGGACAGTATTGCCTGGGACAAAAGTAAACTAAAAATAGTGGAATGTTTAATCTGCTATATGTAGCCTATCTATAGGGTGACCACCCGCCCCCCTTTAACCGGTACAGTCCCGGTTTTTCGAGAGCTGTACCGGTTTTCTGTGTGTACCGGAAATGTCCCGGATTTTCTCCCTGGTCCCGTTTGTGTTGTACTGTAGATGCGGTGGCGGTGCGCGGCGACGATGCGGCAGCCCAGCCGGTGAGTATTTTTTTGAATTTCAGGGGGTTGGGCTTCTAATATGCCGGGCTGCAGGTGATTGGCTGGAGGATGCCGGGGGCGGGGCTTTCTCCGCTTCCTCACACGATCCCCGCGGCCCGCGCAGACAGGGAGGTGGGAGCGGGGACAGCCGTTGGCTATTTGGCGCTTTTCTCCCCTCTGCCTCCGTTCCCTGTGGCTGCTGCCCGAGGTAGAGAGGTAGGCGCGGGGGGAGCAGGGTTGGTGGGAGCATGGATGGCTGGAGGCGTGCGAACTTTCCCTCCATCGCGTGCGCATGGGGACAGTGCGCGGTTGCTGTTGGGGAACTCCCTGCTTCTGTCCAGGCGCACGGCCTTACCCCCGATAGGTGGGAGAGAGCGGAGCCAGGTCTGGCGGGCGGGTTCTCCTCCCGTCCATGGGCTCGGCTAGCAGTGACTTCCGTGGCTGGGGGGCGGTGCAGGGGGAGGCGGGGTGTGTGTGTGTGTGTGTGTGTGTGTATCTGTGTGTTTGTATCAGCGTGTGTGTGTGTGTATCTGTGTGTGTGTGTGTGTGTGTCAGTGTCTATCAGTTGGTGTGTGTGTGTGTGTGTATTAGTGGGTGTGTGTGGCTGTGTGTGTATCAGTGTGTGTGTGTGTGTATCTGTGTGTGTGTGTGTATCAGTGTTTGTGTGTGTATCAGTGTGTGTATCTGTGTGTGTGTTTGTATCAGCATGTGTGTGTGTTTGTATCAGCGTGTATAGGTGTGTGTGTATAGGTGTGTGTGTGTGTGTGTATCAGTTGGTGCGTGTATGTGTGTGTATCAGTGTGTGTGTGTGTGTGTGTCAGTGGGTGTGTGTGTGTGTCAGTGGGTGTGTGTGGGTGTCAGTGGGTGTGTGTGTGTGTCAGTGGGTGGGTGTGTGTGTGTGTCAGTGGGTGTGTGTGTGTGTCAGTGGGTGTGTGTGTGTCAGTGTGTGTGTGTGTGTGTCAGTGGGTGTGTGTGTGTCAGTGGGCGTGTGTGTGTGTCAGTGGGCGTGTGTGTGTGTCAGTGGGCGTGTGTGTGTCAGTGGGCGTGTGTGTGTCAGTGGGCGTGTGTGTGTCAGTGGGCGTGTGTGTGTCAGTGGGCGTGTGTGTGTGTGTCAGTGGGCGTGTGTGTGTCAGTGGATGTGTGTCAGTGGGTGTTTCTCCCTCTCTGTCTCCCTCACCCTCCCCGCCTCCCTCACCCTCCCCGTCTCCCTCACACTCTCTGTCTCCCTCACCCTCCCCGTCTCCCTCACCCTCTATGTCTTATCTTAACTGCCGTATACCTACACCGAAGTAACCTATCCTGTTTTCTTCCAGATCTGACTCAAGTTTCACGCGGGAGACATCGGAAGACAGGTAGGGAACACCTCCTCTCCAATATAGTACCTTGAGGGACTGCGGATCAGGTAAGATCCCAGGCGGGATTGCTGCTTTAGAAATTGTGAAGAAGGGGCGTCCTGACACTGGTTAATGGGTTCAGAATCATTCACATCTGGCTTTTTTTTTGTTCGATTAGTGAGGTCATCCGACACGCACACACATACACGCATGTACGCACACACACACACGCATGTACGCACACACACACTCTAATGGTAGTAAAGTATAAGTGTACTACAATAAATAAACTGTTATGTAAAAAAAAAAAAAATGTGTCCTGGTTTTTCATTTTCAAAATCTGGTCACCCTACCTATCTAAGCAAAAAAAAAAAAAAAAAAAAAAAACCAGGCTGAAGAAGAAAAAAAAAAAAGAACGAATCAAGAGAATAAGTTGAGTTCTCATGATAAAACACAAACCTGGTTCATTTTTCTTACACTCTTCCTCCTCAGCTAATGGATGGTGCACTACTGTAGATCTTTTGGATCTGGGTCTTGTAGGAACTGGTGCACTATTCTGTTCACAATTTCTATTTTTTGACTTCTTCATGTATGGCACATATAAGCTGTCATCCAACTCCTCTTCACTGCTGCTTTTATCAGAATCGCTCTCATCTGGGCGCTCTTCCTCGCGCTCTTCCTCCTTATTTTGTCGGAACGGAGTGACATGCACACTCTCCTCAAAGACAAAGTCATAGGCATCACCAGACGTCAGGGAAGCATCCATTTTTTCCTTGGAGAACGTTTGTTTACTTGCACCTCGCTCTTTACGTTTTGATCTGGCTCTGGGTTTTGAATTTTCCCATGGCTTTTTCAACTGGACACTACTTGTCCCGTCTGCCCTGCCCTTTCGAACGCTCTCTCTTCCAGCACGAGACTCCTCGTTGCTCTTACTCGATATTTGTTCTGGCTTTGGTATAGGCGTTGAACTTGCTATTTCAGATATTTCTTCAAGGGGAAGAAACTCTTCTTTTGATAGACTTGAGCCATGTTGCATGTTATCTACTTCTCCACCAATGCTGCTTTCATACAAGCAGTCTTCCATAGTAGCAAGGCTCTCCTGTTCAGGAACCTTGCATCCTGAACTTGATGTGTAATCTTCCAGTGGCTCTGTCATGAGAGAATCCTCCCTGTAGCTTTTCAAGTTAGAATGGCGGCGTCTGATAGACACATTTCTAAGCAAATTACTACCACTTTTATATTTTTCCTCAGTCTGTGTTTGTTCTTTATCAGTGAGAAAACATGACTGACGTGAACTGGACCTTCCTAATAGAAGGAAACGGGACAAAATCAGAGGGATTTATTATGCAAAAGAGGAGAACTTGCCAACACCAACTATTGTTTTTTTTCCCTTTCAGTCTATTAAAGGGTAGTCCTGTGTAGGACGAAAGTGAACCATGGATAGTCGCATGTTTATAGGGGAAATTCCTTCTAGGACCATAGTAAACTAATCCAGTGACATGTTTAAATGGGTCTCCTTTGGGCAATTGGTGCTTTAAAAAAAAAAAATATCAAAATATGACACCTATAAGAATATATATATATTTTTTTTAAATTGGAATTTGGGGTGGGATTTGCTTTCATCTGGCAATTTTTAATCTTTTTTACTCCCTTTTGTGTGATGTCACAGTGTTTAGCAAGTGCTTGCACAGAGTCCCCTCTCACTCATCCCATTATCTTTATTGGTTCTTTGAGAAGGACAGGGTGGGATAAGAAAACACTTGATTGACAAACATTGTCCCATTCTGAAGCCCCTAAAAAATAAACTTTCAGCTATTTAAAAAATAAATAAATAATGTTAACCTGTTCGCATTGCTAGATTGGTTTCGGGAAGCTATTTAGACAGTTAAAAGTGTTTTCTGGCCTATTTTGTGGGATTACACCTTTGAAGATAGAGATAGAGAGGAGAGAGGGACTATTCAGTCAAACAGAAACATAAGTAGCCGATTTTCCTGAATCCTGTAAAAATACAAAGCATATTCATATTTCCCAAGGCACAAGTATAAACCAGTCACAGTGACTGAGTCTTCAAAGGAAGCCAGTCACGCTAATAAGTGGTAAAAATTTTATTTTAACCCGTTATGTTGGACTGTCTTTTGAGTAACAATATATTTTAGGGAACACCGACATAAAGGTATGAGTAAATTAAAATAATACAGAACGGCTAATAAATGAAGCATACAATTGTTATCCCACCCAATATATTTCAGTTAATGTATACATATTAGTTGCATTCACATCTAGCGTACAGTGTCATTCTTCACAAGCTGGTTTGAATCAACTCCTTTCTAATGTAAATAAGAAAGGGTGTCTGAATTACACGATAAAGTGATACGTGATTTGAGCAATAGTTTCTTTTTTCTCTCGGCCCGGCTTTTAAAGATTTTACTGACCTTTGGATACTCGCTTTACTGTAATTACATTCTCAGGTGTTTCCAAAATATCTTCTTTGGGATTCCCTTTTTCAGTGTCTATAACATTCTTAAATCTACTTGCACCTGCAACAGGAACACGTTTTGGAAATCCCCTATGGAAAACAAAATATAGTGTGCAATGTTACTCTTATACATCTGGGTATCGGGATTAAAAAATAGAAGCAACTCAAGGAAGGAAATATCTTTACTAAAAGGAGCCTCAACAGTTAGGAATATTGGGTGAAAGAGAACACAATCTGACAGTAGGTATAAGTGTGGATTTTGTTTAAGAAGAAGGCAAGGTGCTGTGTATTTGGGATATTAGAAGTGCAATATTAGAATACTCAGATCCTATTTCAGTTTGTGTGTATCTACAAGAGGTTACGTTAAACTGTATGCTAGACAAACTCACAAGGCATTGCATTAATATTGCAAAGTATAGAAGCCTGAAAAGCACGTAAAATTATACATAAAACAAAGCACTTATAAAACGATTTCATTTGTTACATGGTTTTACTGGTACATTGGAATGCAATTGTATGAAAGATGCATTCAAATGATATGAAATGTAAACCCAACAATAATGTAAAGTACAAATAAAAAATTTAAAAAAAAACTCACAAAAGGTCAGTTGTCCCAGATTCATTCGAGTGTTTTCCATCCAAGCCGGATGGGCTAACTCTTGTGTTCTTAAAAAAAAAAAAAGCTTGTTACCAAGTTTTTCACATATGCAAAAGAATACTGGATCAATTGAACTTCCTATGCATTTGCCAACTAATCCTTTTCGTAACATTCAGAGCACAGGATTTTTAGTTGTGCCACCAAGCATCTTATTTTAAGTGCACAGAATCTAGTTTCATTATTACTACGTAGAAGGTGCTGAGCCATGCAAATTGGTGAACACCCCGCGAAATACCATATATACCATGATCACTGTCATGCGGGCAGCACACGATATTTAACAGAATATATTTTTGGCAGCCAGTTTACATAGAAGTACAAGTGCTATTTTGCCATTTATCTAAATTGATAATCTAAGGGATTAAACAAATAATGCTTTATTGACCATCTGAACAATAGCACCGACCTATCATATAAGTCTTGTACAATTAGTCCCAGGGAACGTAGCCAGCAAAAAAAACAAAAACACATTTCCCTTACCCAGTCTAAGAACAAGAGCTGTGGAGACTTAGTGAAAGTACTGGGGCAACAGGGAAGCAGGACCTACAACAATTCTAGACCACACATGTAAATCATGGTTAGGCTGCGCTTATAGTACTGGCTATGTGACCGCTGACGTCAGCCGTCACCATTCCGGCACTCTGGTGCGGGAGACCAAGGGAGGGCGACATGGGGCGTGGCCGTGAGCGGTTCGCCTTCATTGGCTGAACTGCTTACGTGCCGCTGACGTCAAGCTGCCGCCACTGTAAATCTACAATTCCCTCGACTTCAGGGATTTTGGTAGCTTTGTCGCTGCGCATCGCCGTCGCGTCCACTATAGGCACCCGCGAAGGACAGTGCCGTCGCCAGTACCATAAGCGCAGCTGTAGGCTTTCGTTTATAGAAACAAAAAAATAATACTCACATCACTTGAACACAGCATGTGGGCAGGACCAAGAAGGTTTGCCGTCTCTAGCAAATTGTGAGTGACTTTGGTAATTATTTCTTTCAAGGAAGCCAGCTTAGACTGGGAAAATAAAAGTAAAGACATATTTGTAACAGGTATAACAAGTACATGCATAATGTACGATTTACTGGATAACAAATTGACGGCTGTGACGTCATTGGAGTGGCAACATCTTGCCTTTACTACACGGCTTGTATCTTGTTGTTTTTCTATTTGAGATAATACTAGTCCTCCATGACCACTGATCTACTGCTGTAGAGATAATATATGCTGAAACACACACACACACACACACACACACACACACACACACACACACACACACACACACACACACACACACACACACACACACACACACTCTGCATTTGCTAGATGTCAGAGTAGTAATTCTGAGCTTGTATGTTTTATACACGCAACTGAAAAGTGTTTATAACTGGTCTTACATACTACAATAGCCCTATTTCCTATATTCTCTTCAACTCCGCCACGGGGATTTTATATTTTATTATACTCTGTCACTGTGTATAGTTAACACTATATTGTCACCATAATTTTGGAAGTAATAAAATTGTATTATTTTATTTTTACTGCTGATCCTGATGTCTAACTGACAGCCTTGCAGCCTTACTTTCTGCCGGACCATTGTTGTACAATATATCTTTATAATAGCATTGAGTGCAACTATTTGGAGGATCCTTTTGGTCCTACTTGGATCAGTACTTTGTATACTATTTCTTCTTCCTATGCACCCTTGTCTCATACCTACACTACTTTTGTCTCAAACTGTATATATGAGGAACATTTCCACGGTGAGAGGTCTGACAAATCCTGTTTCTCTCTCTAACAAATTTGGCAGCAGAATTGCCTGTAATAAAGCAATTAGTGTTTTTATGAATTTATGACAGGTTTCTAAACTCATCAAGCATCATTCATTTCTTTTTAATTCTAACTATGCAAACAGCAAAGTGTTTTATCCTCACATGGACCTATATCATGGAGAACGGCTATTGGAACCCAGCTGTTGACTGCTGAAAAATTACTTCTCTCACTACCTTTAGACAAGTGTTTTTTGTTGTTTTAGAGAATTTTGTCTCTATAATTACATTGGAGAGCTGTTCTATCTAGAGACTTCGCTCTAGAAAATTACTGTTCTACCAGAGCTTTATTATAGTTTTTGTTTGCAAAGAACTTGTTTTTTTTTTTAACAAGAGAGACGTTTTTCAAAATCAATATCCGAAGAATGGTTTGTTTTTAAGTGGCTGAACTATACGGTTTTCACTTACACCATTGATCCACGATCTGTTGTTTTCCTAGATCTCCTGTTAACTGTAGATGAGAACTCGAACATCAAATCTTTAAGCAGGTGTCATCCAACAGTTACCTTGAGGCGAATAGCAACCATCATAAACAATGGCTGCAAAATATACCGTACGGACAACTCAGCCGTTTAAAAAGAAACTTCTCTTCGGTTACTAATAATGTTTTAGTTAATATGAAATAGAAGAACAGGACTCACAAATAGAAAAAATATGCATTACCAACCAGGAAGCATTACCGTAATCCTTAATATACTGCGATGCACTGATTTACTAGATTGCTGAATCTGCGTGGGCATGAAGAATATATTTATTTAATCCTGATTAAGATCTACCTGAAGATTACCCCCAATCTTGTGTGCTATTAGCGGTTGATTAATTGTCCTGTAATACAACTGAAGTATTGTTAATGACTTCCAAAAGCTTCCACTGGAAGCATAAATCTTATGCTACTGATGACATGAAAAGCTGAAGAAAAAAAATGATAACTCGACATCCAATTCATCAAGAAGTCAATTTAACAGATCTGAACAATAGCTTTCTGGAAAAATGTATTGTTTTATGGTTATATCATAAAGGTACTTTGAGAGGAGTGATTACACTGCTCATAGGGGAGGTCAGACTAGCATATTAAACAAAAGAAACATGGGCACAAACAATGTGCAAACGTACAAGCCGAACTGACACCTATCGTAGTTACATTTTTATTTCTTCTCATTATTATTTCTATATATGTTTTAAAATGGCAAAGGAAAAAAACTTTAACACTTGAGAAGCAAGTGTTTTACTACTGCAGGGAGAGAGAAGTAAAAAAAAAAGAATTTAAAAGCAGAAAAATGTGTGCAAAATTTTCCACAAATCAAATATTACACAAACTAGAAAGCCAACTTACAAAGACAAATCTCAGTCATTTTAAGTTCCTTTTATGATTCCAGAAGTGTAAAAAAAAAAAATAATTAATATATTTCACAAGAAAGCAGCTGTCAAAGGCATGCTATATAGAAAATGGTACATGCTTTAACATTTGACACTACACCAGGCATATAAAACTGTGAAGGAATATTCTGAAAGCACAAATTTGCAGTATTTCTCACATTTTTCAGGTAAACATGAGCTTTTCCACTGATCATAAATATGTGGGGGAAAAAAAGCCCAAATTATGTTAAAGACAAATGACAGCTCCTCAAATAACTAGCAGCTAGTCGTGGAGAGAAAAAAAAATTCAATGCTCTTCCTTAGAATGTGCAAATGAACCCAAGTATAATAAAGACATACATTTACTTTTGAATAGGTTTCCTTAGTTTAGAAAGACTCATGAGAATGGGGTGAATTAGATAAATTAACCCAAGGTTTTTTTGTTTTAAAAACAAAACTTATTTATTTTTAAATTGCCTCACTGCTAAGACATAAAAAAAGGGTGTGTGCGCCGAGCACTCGCATTTCAAATGAAACTTCTTTGTCTTGTTACAGAAATTGTATTTGTGATGATTTTTTTTAATAACAAAATCAAAACACAATTTCAGTTCCAAAACACAAAGAAGTTTGACAGCGTGTTTTAGCTATTTGCACGTCTATATTTATAGTAACTGAATTCCTTGCATCTGTGTGTGTCTGTGTTAGTGAGTGTGTTTGTGTCAGTCAGTGTGTGTGTGTGTGTGTCGTGTCTCTCTGTGTTCTGCCCCCCCTCTCTCCTGACTCCCAACCCCCTGGCGGAGCTGCGGGCTGTGTGTCCTGCTGAAGCCAGCCCCCTGGTGGAGGTACGGTGACATATGGGGGGGGAAGGTTCTCGGCAGCTCTCTGGGGAGGGATAGGCACATCACTCGGGGGGGCCGTGCTTGGCGCATCACTTGGGGGGGTCGGGGGTGGTGTGTGTATGTCAGTCAGTGTGTGTGTGTTTCAGTCAGTGTGTGTATGTGTGTCAGTGTGTGTGTCTCTCTTTCTCTCCGTGTGTGTGTGTGTGTGGTGTGCATGTGCCTCTCTGTGTCCTGCCACACCTCTCTCCTGACTCCTCCAACCCCCGGCGGAGCAGCAGACACGGCTGTGTACCGGACCAGGAGGTGACAGGGCACGGTAACGCACGTGTGTGTGTGTATCAGCGGTGACGTGACGACTCCTGCTGGAAGCTGGCAACACTTATGGCCTCTTCTGCCAGGAGTGATGTCACTTCCGTCACCACTGACTTCCATCTCAATCAAATGCATTCCATTCCATCTCAATCAAATGCCTCTAAAGAAGTTTCACTTCAAAAATAGGAATCGCTGAAGCAAGAAGTAAAAGGTGACACATTGAGTGTCCATTTGCATGTAATTTCCCAGAATCCCTGGCTGCAGTGGAAGCACCCTATGCTAAGAGATAATGGTGAAAGGCAGCGTTGCAGACCTCTCAGACATGTAGAAAGATTCAATGTCATAAAAACTAACCAATGTTGGGCTTACTTTTCAATTTTATATAAAAGTTATATTTTTTTTTTTAAATGTGCAAATCATGCAAATTAAAACCCCTTTAAACATGTCACTTTCATTGGTCAGGATCTATTTTTCTTAAAATAAAAAAACCGAAAGCACCTGTAATTAAAGAAACGATTGGGCAGAATTATGATCTTCCATGAAATGTTATTTATCATCATAAAAAGCAACTGCCCTCCCCAGGCTCATATTAACACTTACTTCTGCGAGATCGCTTCCTTTCTGCAGATTCAACTTCCGTCGCAGCATAAAGATCTCAAACATCCGCATCTGGTGTTCTCTTTTCAAATGCAAGATAAGATCTAGTGCCTGCCTCGTTTTTAATTTTTCTTCTTCTAGAGCTAGAGCAAGGGCTTGGTTGTTGGCCTTATAACTTTTAATTGCCACAGAGCTGTTGTCTACAGAAAGTACATTAAAAAAAAGGGGGAAAAAAAGTGAGAGATTTATTAGACGCAAAGCTCACAAGAAACCTCCTAAAATGTAATCATAAGTGTTAAAATCTCTTACTGAGTATCTGGACTTTGGTAGACAATGCCTTGTGCACCGTGGCTACCTTGGCCAATTTCTTTGTTCTCTTTTCTTTCATGCGCTCCTTTATGTCTTCCAAGCTGTCCTGAAAGGTCTTCTTCAGACATTTTTCTTTCGCCATCTTTTATAGACAGTCCAACATGAACTGAAAATCCAACCGTAAAATAAAAACAAGTTAAGTAATAACGTAGGTGAAGGAATTGGGGTGCTCAAACCCGCAGCAACTCCATCCAAAGGCATAAATATTAATAACCCCTGGAGATACCAATGGGAGTGGGTAGGCAGAATAAAGACATGTAGGTATAATGTTGACTGAAACGCGTAGGAGGTCCCTGTCTGTGTCCCCCAAGGGGGTGAATTTGTCTCTCACCATGCTGCAATAAAGAAAAGTTTTTTTACTCCACACCTGGCTCCCCAGCTGTGCGCCACTCGTTTTTCTCTTAAGTAATAACGTAGAAAGAACACCTGATGTGGAATCGAACACATTTATTTATTTTTTTAAACTTTGGTTAATATATACATTTAACTTGTATTTAGTGTTTTTTTGTAGATAGATTTTTGGTGTTCACAATTCAGCTCCTATAAAGTTTCCATTTTAGAGTTAATTTTGCATGGTCTATCAAAAACGGTGAGAAAGTTTTACTGAATGCAAAAGAAACAAATTTGCTTGGTACAAGTGGGAGTACACCAAAATGAGAAGTCTCGGTCCTGTGCACAGGCAGCAGATAAACGACCTTCAAAAGTGAATATTTGGAAAAGGTGGTAGAGGAGCACATAAATAGCCCCATAATCGTGTAAAACCTTAAATAATGTTGAAAAAAGTGCAATAAGAGGGGCAATTACCAGAGAAAATCTTTAAAACAGCATGTAAATGAAAAGTTTCTGGGTTTCCCCAGAAGGACCTGCCGCGCCTGTCCGGTCTCCTGGTATACAGTGTCCTGCCCCATGCGCTGTTTCCTAGGAGATGTCGGATTCACCGGCATCCCTTGACCTGGTAATGTCAGCCCTTCCTCCTGGGGTAACCCTGAAACATTTCAATTAAATGCTGTTTTAAAGATTTTTCTCTGGTAATTGCACATCTTGTCAACATTAAAGGTTTTACACGACTATGGGGCTATTTATTTGCTCTTCTAACACCTTTCCTGCAGAATCCTTTCGGACTACAGGAGGTCTGGAACAACTTTCTGAGGAAGTTAGCACCTGCCCCTATAGTGGACTTTATTATGGATTGTTATTGCCCACTACAGGATCGCTCTCCCCCACCCCTGTGCTGAGCTCTCTCTCGTTTTACCACATGTACGGTCAGGTCACGAAAATGAATATGTTTGTTCGCTTTATACTAACAAGCTATGAAAAGGTTAATTTGTAGTTAGGAAAAATATACAAATTGCCTGTTTGAGGAATAGAAGCCTCAGAGCAGAATATATACATCCACCAAAAGTCTGCTCTCCATTGAGAACATGTTTTACCTGTAATGACTGAAGCTTGGTATTGTAAACTGCCTCAAGACTAAATATATTGCAATGGCAAGAAACCTGTGTCGGACCAATTAGTTGGAAACTATATACAAGGAATCTGTATTTTCACACAAGGATCTCATTATATTTTCCATGACAAACCAGCACTGAATCGGAGGAACGCGTATTTTCAATTTTACAGACAAGCTTTTCCGTAACATTGCTAGGCAAAATGCAATGCGTTACTTATGAAATAGCCCATACTGTATTTAACAAATGAAAGTTAGATGCTCTTGTACTCCGTAATATAAATATATAACTGATACTAGTAAGTTCTGTACTCTTCTTGCCAAACGACATCTGTTCTCCACACTTGCTGCCAGTTAGATGGAGAACCGGTTTTAGAATTCAACGCCCTACATAAATCGTGGTCCCAGCCACCTGAAAGCTCCTGGTTCAATATACTCCCCACTCGTTCACTTCAATCCGCACAATCTGTGAAAAGATCCCAGACTCTCCCCCACTTCATGCAAGGTCCGAGCTATTAGAAATGCTGAGCATTAGATGTGAGCAGAGCACAAAAGTATGCTGTGGCAGTGGTGCTACCCAGCAGCTGGTTTAGCTCACACCGCTAGAGCTGCAGCCCTGAATAAGAGGTTGTGGATTCTGATCCTGTTGGGCCTGACACCAATACCCCATTCTTCTCAAGGAGCCTAAGGCCGCGCCCATGCTTAGTGCGCGAACAAAAGGCAGTGCCTCCTTGGGGATGGCCATAGAGCGTGCATGGGCGATGGCGGGCCGATTTTCCACGCAACAAACTAATTTGATTTTGTCGCGAGACGGCCAGGTCACGTGAGCGGTTCCGCCAATGAGGGTGAACTAGCTCCGTGATGTCATGGCCACGCCTCCTCATCGCATCTCTCTTCTTGGACACAAATCGCCTCTGCTGCATGCGCGCGGAACGCCACACGCGCGCGCCTAGCATGGCCTCAGCCCTAGGCTGGTCAATATAAGTCTTATGGAAATCCTGTTAGGAAGTGTTGGTGTGAGTAATTGAAATAAAATTTGCAAGTCTCTCAGGTAATACAAGGTGTGCTCCTTTCTGAGCACAGGTGTCTCTCAACATGTTATTTGTAGGCAAGGTTTGAGGAGATGAATGTATAGAGCCTGGGATAACCAAAATAGGTCTCACTTTCCCTCTAGCAAAATCCATATTTCAAGACCCCGGCAAGAGAGATTTTTCAAAACCCACAAGCAGATTTCATAACATCTGGGTGAAAACAGGCCCGATGGCGGATTAGGATGTAACTGATCTTTTTTTTTTTTTTTTTGGATCGGATTTTGACAAATTCACTCATTTGTAGTGTATAACTCTTAAATAGGAAAACTTTGAAAACCACAGCCAGTCACCGCTGGCAACTGACTGACACAAACTAGGGCTTGAGGATTTGTTTTTGAGCCGAGACTTCTGACGTGTTCATATAGTCCGGTTGCACCTCAAGGACCTGAATTAAGACTTATATACCCCCTTCAGGACTTTTTGCTTCTTTTATCATCATTACACAGGACACTAACAGATAAAGTAAATGACTGAGACATTGTACAAGTTAAATTATCACCACCCAATACTGACAGAGGAATATGTTCTAAACCAATGATACTCAGAGGACGGGTCTTTATTGTGTCTTCTAGAAAAATGTTTAGACAGGCTGTGTCCTTGTGGGTGGTGATAGATTCAGGAGGCTGTGTCGAGAGACCTCCTGGATCTATACCCTGGATACTGTCCCCTAAGGGTTTCAACGAGTGCATTGATACTAACTAGCACATTAATCTAGGTCTAGATTATTTTCCCAGGTGGTTCCTCTTGATTTCCAAATCATCATCATTGTATATATTTTTTAGCAACATTATGTACTTTAAATGGTTGAATGTATTTGTTCATCTGCAGTCTAATGGATTTGTAATATGTATCTATTGATAGTATTTTGATATTTTTAATAAGTTATTATGGTATGTTTATGGATGCATTTGCATTTAAAAAACAAAACTTTTTTTTATAATGTTTGGAATTGATTGACCCAGTATTTTCTGGTATTTTATACATTTTAATAATTTATATTTTTGAGCACATTAGTATTTATGTTAGTCAGATTTTCTACTTGTATTTAAACAATTTATATTAATATTTGATTTCTATCTGCATGTGTTTTTGTTGCTTATCAGTGTTTTATGTTTATCCATGCATGTCTAACCAATAGCAGACACTCTTGTTTACCCTAATGCGTTAAAATTGGATTTCTTATCAATCAATTAGGATTGTGCTATTTAAGGGCCACCAGTCCTCTAATTTCTTACTCCCTGATGAAGTTGCCAGTGAATTGAGACAAAATGCTTAGAGTTGCGTTTTAGGACTGTGTTACACATCCAGGAGCCTGGTTAAATCAATAGCACGGATGCAACCGAGCAGTGGAAATGCAAGCAGTGTCGCAAGTCTGCTGGAGGAATACAGTGCGGACACGCACTCCCAAATTGTATCCGGAATTGGCTCTACGGTACACGTTGCTTTAGTGTTCTAATTAAGAACTGACGGTGACTACATGTTGATCGTGTTATTCACAGTTCCTACGCGCTTGTTCTATTTTACTTTTGTGAGTGGTCGTAATCTATTTTTGATTTTTATTCAAGATGATTGCACTATATTACCCTATGGAGGCAGCGCTGTCCTTTTGTATCACACACACACACACACACACACACACACACACACACACACACACACACACACACACACACACACACACACACACACACACACACACACACACACACACACACACACACGAAGAGCACAAATGACCAATAATATTAAAATATTAAGACAATTTATTAAACATATTAATAAATGCCCCTATTGGGATAATCAATATGAGATAAATAAATAAAACACAGGATAACAGAAATAATAATAATAATGCTTAAAAAACGAAATTAACCCATTGGAAGCTGATACTCAGTGAGGAAAGAGACCTGCTGATAGCAAACACACAAACAAGGGACTGACTCGATGGGGAGTCCGAACAGATGATACTGTGATAGTTAATCACATGAATGAGTCCAGAGGGAAAGATAGGGAGCCGATATAGTTAGGCTAAGGCCCCGCTACACGCGCCGGCCTTGTGTCCTGGCGGCGCGTCAGGGAGCTGGTTTTTGGCGTGGGGGCATGGCCAAAATGGTCAGGTGGACGCAGCCATGACGGGGGGACGGATGGGGCCATGATGCGGTGGGTCCGTCCAGCATTGAGGGCTGAGCATGGTTGAGGAAGGATCCACCCCCCTGCCGGCGATCTCCCCTCTTCATTGGCTCCCTGCCACACCACGTGACGCGTCGCTGCTCGGGATCACAATCCTATTGTAGCCCTTGCTGGCTGACGCGTCACAGTGTGTAGTGAGGCGGGGAGCGAGACGCCACTGGGGACTGCTAGGGAGGAGGTAAGGGGTTGGTGAGAGGCGCGCGCCGCTGGCTGCAGTGGGGACCTAGCCTTAGGCCTCGTTCGGGGTGGCAGACAGGAGGTGGAGGGCGCGTGTCAGTCTGCTTGGCAATGTGTGCTCATCATCCCCAGCGCAGACCTTTTCAAGCGTTCAGGAGGCGGGTCTACAGACCTGAGGTTAGGGATGGGTGTTGCTCTTCTCACTACACTTTCCCGAATGATTTCATTGGCTGCCGATGTACCAGTGACGCTGCTGCAGCTTGAAAAAACAACTTCAGTTATTTATGCAAACCGTAGCAAGCGTCAACTCCGTACTTTCGGCGACAGGGCAGCTTCTACCGACAACTGATATTTACTTTAAACACTGTTTCGAACGTGCGCACGCGTCGCAAAGCAGGCACCCTGAACGAGGCCTTAGGAGGCACAGCCGACGGACCTCCTGCTACCATCACTCACGAGCGGACACGGGTTAGATGATACCGAGCACTTTATATGTACCCACACTTTACTGGAACTCTATATCACCTCCGTATCTTTCCCTCTGGACTCATTCATGTGATTAACTATCACAGTATCATCTGTCTGACCTCCCCTCAGAGTCAGTCCCTTGTTTGTGTGTCTGCTATCAGCAGGTCTCTTTCTTCACTGAGTATCAGCTTCCAATGGGTTAATTTCGTTTTTTAAGCATTATTATTATTATTTCTGTTATCCTGTTTTTATTCTCATATTGATTATCCCAAAAGGGGCATTTATTAATTGGTTTAATAAATTGTCTTAATATTATTGGTCAGTTGTGCTCTGTTTTTGTGTTTTAGATTTGGAAAATCTGTTTGAGCTGCATATTTCCTTAGTCCTAAGCACTGTACTTACCTATCTTTAAACACCTTGCTCAAAACACTCCACTGATTATCACCATTCTAAATTAAGCGCTGTTTTCCCCCCCTTGTTGCATATATTACACTTCCACCATCTCAAAAAAGTTTACATAGAAAACGCTGTTGTCTTTATTAGAAGCATATCTGTGCCCTATAATGCTGTAAAGCAGTTATTTCATGTTCTTGAGGACCCCCACCATTGCGTTTGGGAAGTGATATTTCACGGTCAACGAGACCACAGGGGGAGAAAGCAGACGCACAGCTGCCTGCTGCTGCAGTTCAAACTGTCTCCCCACTGGCTCCAACATTCAAACCGTCTCCCCACTGGCTCCAACAGTGAAACGGCCCCGGTACAGGCTGAGCACGCGCCCTTCCCTAATGTTCCAATTACCTGTGTCTCGCGGCAGCGAACACCAACCACCAAGGCGCGTGGCGGCCTCAATCACTTGTGTTGTCCGGGTACCGCGTCCCATCCACTGGGTGAATCGGAAAATTGAAAATAACAGAGAAAACGAAAACAAACAAATCCGTACCAGGAAGAGGATTTCGCAGCGAGAGTTCGAAATTCACCGCCGCGTCTTCCGATTGGCCGGCCAGGGTACGTCACGTGAAGGCGACAAGTGAAATAGCGGCGCTGGTACAGGATAAACAGAGGAGTGAATATGGAAATCGGCCATGTTTGTTGAGGGCAGAAAACACAAGCCATGTTTGTTGAGGAAATGAGGGCATGAGGATGCAGGCGCTAGAAAAGTGTGCGAAGAGAAACGTTGCAAGCCTGTAGCATTTATACAGCATGACTCAAAACATGGAGATCAATGAGCAAACTAATACATGATGGAGATACTCTGTCCTAGTTCCAGGTTTTATTATAATGCTGTAGATATTTATTTCAGTAAAATATATATTATTGGGACCTAGAGTACGGGCTTCTCTTTGCAATATGTTTGTTATACCACTTAGGCTGCATCCATAGGACTGCAGGCGTGCGGAGGCGCACGGAGGCTAAGGGAAAGCGAGTGCTTTCACTGGCTTTAGCCCGCGCGCCGTCCGGGGGTGTGTTGGGGGGGGAGGGGGGAGGGTGTGACGTTATGGAGCTGGAGGGCGAACCACTCACGTGACCGGCCCTGCGCTCCCGTGAGAGCCAAATCTAAAAATGTAATAAGACACGCGTCTGCACGCTTGCGGAAGCGTGCGCGAGCACCTGCTAAAGCCGCTCTCATTGCGGCTGCAGGGGCTCACTGAGAAGCCTCAGCACGGCGCAGACCCTGGACGCAGCCTTAGATAGAAAGTACGATTTTAAAAATGAACGTGTTTGTTATTTTTTACATTTATTTTAAACTTTAAAATTGTATGGAAATTTTGGGAGGAGGGGTACAGAAAAATGATGAGGGCCGCAAAGGGGGGGAGAAACAAATCACAGGGCATCAGTTGGGTACATACATTGAAATCAGCCTAGAGCAAAGGCATCAGCAATATACTCAAGACTTTAGCTATCGGGCACATTGATATGAGGAAATAAGAATCAGAGCACACAATCGCATCGGACCCAAAAGGGGATGGAGATCCTGGTAGTGGCTTGTGTAAATAACAGTTGGTTAACAGGACAAGGAGGTGAAGCCAATTTAAAATGTAGTAAAACCCTCTCAATATACAGTGAACGATGTATCTTTTCCTACGAGTAATTAAAGCTGCAGTTCAGTCAATATCCTGCATGTGTGTTTTTTTTTTAACAAATCAGTTCTGTAGTAAGAAAAAATACTTTTAGCATTTTCTGTTTTTAAAAAAACAACTTTCAAAGACCAATTTTCTTGTATTCTATTTTAACAAGCATTTGCTAAGGCACTGCCCCTTCATGTCCTGTCACAAGCCCTGGCACACCCCTTTGTCAGCCCTGCACTCCCTCTTGCACATGTCAGTGCAGGAGTGCTCATGAATATTCATGAACTTCCACTGAGTGACAGAAGCAGAAGAAAAACATATGCCATCTCTAAAGATCTTGCCAAATTTTGCCGATCAATACATGAAGAACAAATTGACTGGCAGCTATACAGTTCTTTAGGTAATTAGAGATTGCCCACATGAAACTATTGAAGTAAAAAAACTAATAATAAAAAAAAAAAAGACTGAACTGCAGCTTTAATCTAAGGGTTCCATATCTTGTGAGATTTCGGAATGTTTTGTTTAAGAAGGGATGAGAGTTTTTCCATTGTATTGTATTGTATGTCTTTATTTATATAGCGCCATTAATGTACATAGCGCTTCACAGTAATACATGTGGTAATCGAATAAATAACATAATATAAATAACAGATCATGGGAATAAGTGCTTTAGAAATAAACATAACATTAAGGAAGAGGAGTCCCTGCCCCGAGGAGCTTACAATCTAATTGGTAGGTAGGGAGAACGTACAGAGACAGTAGGAGGGAGTTCTGGTAAGTGCGTCTGCAGGGGGCCAAGCTTTATGTATCATGTGTTCAGAATATCCACAGTGCTATTCGTATACTTCGTTAAGCAGATGTGTCTTAAGGTGGGTCTTAAAGGTGGATAGAGAGGGTGCTAGTCGGGTACTGAGGGGAAGGGCATTCCAGAGGTGTGGGCAGTCAGTGAAAAAGATTTACGGCGGGAGAGGGCTTTAGATAAAAAGGGGGTAGAAAGAAGACATCCTTGAGCAGAACGCAAGAGTCGGGATGGTGCATAGCGAGAAATTAGGGCTGAGATGTAAGGAGGGGCAGAAGAGTAAAGCTTTAAAAGTGAGGAGAAGAATGGAGTGTGAGATGCGGGATTTGATTGGAAGCCAGGAGAGGGATTTCAGGAGGGGAGATGCTGAGACAGATCTAGGAAAGAGTAGAGTGATTCTGGCAGCAGCATTTAGGATAGATTGTAGGGGAGATGGGTGAGAGGCAGGAAGGCCGGACAGCAGGAGGTTACAGTAATCAAGACGGGAGAGAATGAGGGCCAGAGTCAGAGTTTTAGCAGTCGAGCAACAGAGGAAAGGGCGTATCTTTGTTATATTGCGGAGGAAAAAGCGACAAGTTTTAGAAATGTTTTGAATGTGAGGGGCGAATGTGAGAGAGGAGTCGAGTGTGACCCCTAGGCAGCGTGCTTTGGCTACTGGCTGAATGATCGTAGTTCCAACAGTAATGTGGAAGGAGGTAGTAGGGCCAGGTTTAGGAGGAAGTATGAGGAGCTCTGTTTTAGCCATGTTGAGTTTAAGGCGACGGAGGGCCATCTAGGATGATATAGCAGAGAGACATTCAGAAACTTTGGTCTGTATAGCAGGTGTAAGGTCGGGAGTTGAAAAGTATATTTGTGTGTCGTCAGCATAGAGGTGATATTTAAACCCAAAAGATATTCTTAGGTCACCTAGAGAGAGTGTGTACAGAGAAAAGAGAAGAGGTCCCAGGACAGAGCCCTGGGGTACCCCCACAGAGAGATCAATAGAGGAGGAGGAGGTGTTAGCAGAAGAGACACTGAAAGTACGATGGGAGAGGTAGGATGATATCCAGGATAGAGCTTTGTTCCGAATACCAAGAGTATGGAGAATTTGAAGGAGAAGAGGGTGATCCACAGTATCAAATGCTGCAGAGAGGTCGAGTAATATGAGCAGAGTGTAATGACCTATGTCTTTGGCAGCATGGAGGTCGTCAGTTATTTTAGTGAGGGCTGTTTCCGTGGAGTGAGCAGTGCCGAAGCCAGATTTTAGAAGGTCTAGGAGAGAATAGGTGTTGAGAAAATGGAGTAAGCGAGAGAATACAAGACGTTCAAGGAGTTTAGAGGCAAAAGGCAGGAGGGAGACAGGTCGATAGCTAGAAAGACAGGTAGGGTCAAGCTTGCTGTTTTTGAGTAATGGTATGGCTGTTGCATGTTTGAAGGAGGATGGAAAGGTTCCAGAGCAGAGCAAAGGTTCCATTAACCTTACTTCATTAATCTTGTTGGTACAGTAACTTGAGTCAGGGAAGGGGCTTTAAGTTTTTTTCCATGAGGCCGTTATTGAACAACGAGAAGCTGTAAGAATGTTGGGGGCTGAACTCTTCGAGTGGTTTTGCCAAAATCAAAACTACAGAGCCCCTTGGAATTTTGATTTCAAGTACTGTTTCTATGAGGGCAATGATCTTTGTCCAGAATGGTTGTATAATTGAACAGAACCAGAGAATATGTGGAAGATGTCCCACCATACCACAATCCCTCCAGCAGAGATCAGAGAATCCTCAGTCTCACTGGAGTGATATACCACCTGAAGAGTATTTTATATATATTTTCTTTCATTGTTGAGCAGATCCAAGTTCTGGAGGCCCTATCCCAGATACCCTCCCAGTCTTTTAATTGCATTTCAGTTTAAGAAAGTCTGCTTCCCACTGAAGTATATAATTGTGTTTAGAGGGTTCCTTGCCGTAATGGGTGGACATTAGCCCTTTGAGATGATTTTGAAGTCACAAACATTTTCAAAGGCAGTTTGTTTGGGAAATTGTGGGTTAGGGGATAGGGTATGTATAAAATGTCCCACTTGAAGAGATTCCTGGTAGCTGGATTTTCCAGGGAATAGAAAGTGTTTCCTTTAGGTCACTAAATTCCAGAAGTTTATCTTCATTGAGTAGATCTTGTATATGCAATATCCCCTTCTATTGTTTGAAAGCATATTTATAGCACATCTGGTTGGAAATCTGGGTTGTGAAATATGGGCGTCAATTTTGAGGGGGAGGAGGAGAGACCAAACTTTTATGAGAATTTCTTCAGATTTCTCAAGTGAAATTTATAACTGGAGTGACAGATTACAAGTCAGGAAATCCCACCTTTGTACTTACTGAGGGAACCTACAATATCTACCCAACACTTTATACCAGTGTCTAGATGCCAAGATGGAATCTGTTTTGCTAATATCTTTGCAGGCGAGGGACTTCTGGGGCTAAGAGCACCGACCTAGAAACTTGAGGTCGTCTATCCTTGTAGACAAATTGAAAAGGTCTATTTTGTATGTCTTTTAGCAATTTGGCGGAGAAAAGAAATCGGCAGAAGTTTGAAAAAAATGTAGCATTCTGGGCACAATATTAATTTTTAGTGTACAAATACAGACCTAGCTAGGAAATGTGATAGTCATTCCAAAGTGACAAATATTTTTGGATTGTGTAGAGGAGTTTGGGGTAGCTATGTTTATAAAAAAGTGTGATCATCTTTACTCAAATGGATCCCCAAATACTTAAGATATGAGTTCTTCAAATTATACTTAAATTAAGAAGAAGGAACTTAATCTGCTGGGATAGAGATGGGTGGATTGGTCTGAGACCTCATCCTGGATTTTCCAAATATAATTCCCACACCAGAATCTGTCTGCAAATTGGGTAATAAAAAATGAGAGCAGATAAATCCTAAGTGATTTTGTTTCTACCACTGAAAATCCGTCCTGTGGTTTCTGGATTTTAACATATCCGCAGAACGGACTCACAATTTTAACCGAACTCTGATTCACTCCGCATGCCGGGAGGAGGTATGATGAGCTCCATTTTAGTAGGGTCTCCAGTTGTAAATAAATTAGGGAGAGAGATCGCTACTATGAAAATGGATAACACTTGAAGTATCCTGAAAGATATCCTAATGGCTATGCAAAATATATTTGTATAGTCAGATCTCACACTTCCTAAAAGACGGTCCATACAGGGCCATCTTAACAGCATTATAGGCCCCCGGGTAAAAACAGGGCACTGGGCCCTGCCTACATAACCACTCACAGGAATAAAAATGTAAATTATCGATAAAATAAACTTATATTTATTGGTGCCCTTACTGTAAA
Source organism: Ascaphus truei (assembly GCF_040206685.1). Classification (NCBI taxonomy): domain Eukaryota; kingdom Metazoa; phylum Chordata; class Amphibia; order Anura; family Ascaphidae; genus Ascaphus; species Ascaphus truei. The sequence goes on from NC_134484.1 coordinate 358,623,209, forward strand.
GAACCCTTTCTTTTGTTGCTGGTGAAACCTCCTTTCCTCCAACTTTAAGGGATAACCCAGAGTCCTTTGTACTCTCCTTGGGATAAACAGTTATTTTGAAAGCTCCTTGTACTGTCCCCTAATATAGGTAGAGGATATTGAGGTTGGGACCCCAAATGTAACTAGTGCTACAGAGCATATACCCATTAGTTCAAAAAAAATAATATTGTTAAATTCACTGCAAACCGGCACACATGATATCCTTGGTGCATGCTTGGAGCTTAGGCATTAACCCCTAGATGAACCACGGTTAAGCAAGGGTAAAGAGAGTTGTATGGGGGATATCCTGGGACCCCCCCAAACCTCTAATATACACCAAGAACACAATGAACCAGTGGTAATGGGGCAGCTCACTTTGAAGCATGAAAGTACTCACATATATCCTTATGTGTAGCCGGGTCTGTGTGCTCCAGCTGAATGGAAGTAGAACGAAATCACCTTGTGCCGAGAGGGAAGATGAGTCAGCGGGCACTACGATGCAGGAAAAAATCGAAGAGGCTGGACTGTGCTACAAAAAAAATCCTTTATTAAGACATGGTTAAAAATTGAGAGGAGGGAAGAGAACCCCTGCGCCTCTAACGCGTTTCACCCGCAATCGGGTTGAGAGTTGAAAAGAGTTGAAAAAGCCCGATTGCGGGTGAAACGCGTTAGAGGCGCAGGGGTTCTCTTCCCTCCTCTCAATTTTTAACCATGTCTTAATAAAGGATTTTTTTTGTAGCACAGTCCAGCCTCTTCGATTTTTTCCTGCATCGTAGTGCCCGCTGACTCATCTTCCCTCTCGGCACAAGGTGATTTCGTTCTCTTTGTCCCCTAATATATTTGTATATAGTTATCATATTCCCTCTTAGACGCCTCTTTTCTTTTTTTTGTAACTTAAATTTTATTAGTTTATAATTTTATAATATTATACAATACAATACATTACAAAATACATTATGTCATGGTGATTCTCAGTGTATCTGGAAGTATAACGTTACTAATATCAATGGAATAGAACTTTAATCTGTGGTCAGACTGGTGGGCCTAAAGGGGTATCGAGACACGGCTCGCTTTCCGGGGTCCATATTATGGTGTCAAACCCCCCTTCTAATCGGGGGGGACCAGGTGTAAAAGCTCAGTCACCGAATCATTAACCGCCCGACCGACTAGTCGGCTGACACACGACTCATCCAGACGACGTATACATAAACAGGTAGACAACTACATGGGTAGACAAACAAACGTGAAGACCGACAAACAATCAACCATACGGACGGACAAACCGGTAGACAAAAATTGATCCAAGAGGAAGAGGGGGGGAGGGGGGGAAGAGGGGGTTGGGATGGATGCTAGTGATCGTGAGTGTGTCTCAGAGTTGTTACGCTGCCTCTCTAGGTATGTTACCTGTTTGAGATATAATCATCTTATGCCGAGCATGGGTGTAGCACACCTCTCCCAAGGAGAACGGACTTGGAAACTATCATAGCCAGATTGAGGCCCTTTCTAACCCCGGGATGTCTGTCTGTGCCAACCAAGGCGTCCAGACTTTTAGATAATTGTCGCCAGTGTCGTTAACCAGACTCGTTAACTTTTCCATCTGGCAGATAAACCAAATACGATTCCGAATTTTTGGGATGGTTGATATGTCTGAGCTTTTCCATAGTGCTGCGATCTCACACCGCGTTGCGAGTGCAAAGTGAGCAATAAGTTTATTATGAGCTTTAGAGAGACCCGCTAGTGGTCTGTTCAAGAGAAACAGCCACGGATCTGGGGGAATAGTGAGATCAAACAGTCTCTGTATCCAAAGTCTAATTGTCTCCCAGAATGAGGAGATCCGCGGGCAAGACCACAGCATATGTAGCAGGTCTGCTGATCCTCCACATTGGCGCGGGCACAGCGGGGAGGATCCCGGCACGAACCTTGATAATTTTAGTGGGGTAAGGTACCATCGCATCAGGACCTTATATGCGTTTTCCTTGAGGGTGGTACATATGGAGCACTTTGCTGTGGCTAGAAAAATAGCACTCCAGTCCTCGTCTTCCAGACATTCTCCGATGTCTGTTTCCCAACGCGATCTAAATGAGGGTATCTCATGGGCTTGTTTGCTAGAACTGATCACTTCGCTGTATAGCTGCGAGGTAAGTCCCTTTGTGTCGGTCTCTGCCAGACAGAGCTTTTCGAAGGATGTCAATTGTGGGTACGGGGCAAATTTGTTATAGAACGCCCTGATCTGGAGGTATCTAAAGAATTCTGAGTGGGGGATCTCTTTTTCTAATCTGATGTGATCAAACGTCTTAACTTTTCTGTCATGGCCTTTCCAAATTGAGATATTACCGACCGATAGGCCCGGCACGAACTCGGAATTGTTCCACAGGGGTGACATCATAGAGCGTGTCGTTGTGAGGGAATGTTTAAATTTTGTGGCCTCCCAGATTGACAATGAGTTGGTCATTGAGGATAGCGGCACATTGGCGCCTTTTCACACCATTTTGGGGAGCCAGATTAGATTACGTAATTCTATAGGTTCACAGGCTGCGCTCTCTAATTCGACCCATCTCTTAGATCTCGGGTCAGACTGCCATTGCATAATTTGGCTCAACTGTGCCGCTTTGTAATATGATAACAGGCAGGGTACCGCTAGACCCCCAGCCAAGACCGGCCTTTTCATATTAATTTTGCTGACTCTTGGTTTTTTACCTCCCCATATAAACTTGGAGATGTCGGAGATTGAAGTGAGTGCAGGTCCTTCAATCTGAGTGGCACTGAGAGAGTTTGGAAGAGATATAAAATACGGGGGAGTAAGTTCATTTTAACACTATGGATTCTTCCTATCCAGGAGATCCTTTTAGATGTCCACTTTTGTAGGTCTGATTTTAGGGTCCGGATTAGGTTGGGGTAATTTGCGTCGTATATTTCTTTGACGTTTCTGGTGATGTGGACACCTAGATATTTTATAGATTTGTGTTGCCAGTGAAATTTAAAGTTTAGTTTTAATAGTTTTTCTATATGGCTGGGGAGATTGACATTGAGAGCCTCAGATTTGGATTGATTGATTTTGAAGCCGGAAATTTTAGAAAACCTGTTTAGCAGGTCAAATAAGTTCGGTAGTGAGGTGAGGGGTTTTGTGATCATCAAGAGGATGTCATCTGCGTACAGGGCCGCTTTATGGGTTTGGGAGTATGCGTTTAACCTTGAGATGTCAGTGTTTCCTCTGATTTGCGCCGCCAGGGGTTCGATACAGAGGGCGAATAGGAGGGGAGATAATGGGCAACTCTGTCTCGTACCACTCCTAATTTGGAAGGGCCGAGAGGGGTAGCCTTGGTGTATAACCCTGGCGGTGGGGTTAGAGTACAGCGATAGAATCGCATCACTCACCCGATCTCCAAAGCCAAATGCCGCAAGCGTCTCCTTTAGGTAGGGCCAGTCTATCCTATCGAAAGCCTTTTCGGCGTCCAGACTTAACAACATACTTTGAGCAGTGTCCATAGTGGCCAAATCTATCAGATCTATAAATCGACGGGTATTATCTGCGGCTTGTCGGCCCTTGATAAATCCGACCTGATCTGGATGTATGAGTCTGGGTAGGATAAGACATATTCTATTGGCCAATAACTTTACATATAGCTTGATATCCGTATTGATTAGTGATATGGGCCTGTAACTTTTGCAGTCTAGTGGGTCTTTCCCTGGTTTCGGGATGATTGATATAGACGCCTGTAACATCTCCTTGGGTATGGGGGCTCCCGCTAAAATAGCGTTGAATACTTGGAGCAACCTTGGGGCAAGTAATTTGATAAATTTCTTGTAGTATAACCCTGAGAAGCCGTCCGGCCCCGGTGCCTTTGAAGGTTTAAGTTCCGTAATGGCCTGTGTCAACTCCTCGTGTGTGAAGTCGGCATTTAGGAAGGCTCTGTCTGATTCTGTCAATCTCACCAGGTTGGAGCTAGCCAGGAAATCTCTTAGCTTACTGCTCGTGCTAGGATTATGTGCCACTTTCTCACCATTATAGAGTGTCTCATAGAAGGAGCCGAATTCATCTACTATTTTCTGTGGGTTTGAAGTAGGGGTACCAGATTTTAAGCGTAAAGCTTGGATGTTGTATTTAGTTTGCCTGTCTTTCAGCATGCGGGCCAGCATCGTATCCGGCCTGTTTGCTTTTTCGTAAAATTTCCTCTTTGACCAACTCAATGAATTATCAGCCTTGGAGGTCAGTATCATGTTTAATTCAATTTTAGTGTCTTTTACCTCTTGTAGGGTTTGCGGGTCTAGTTTCTTTTTATGTTTGGCGGAGAGAGTTTGTAGTTTAGTTTGGAGTGTGACAAATTTTGCCTCTCTCTCTTTTTTTCGTCTAGCCGTGATATTTATGAGGGTACCTCGGAGAGTCGCTTTATGCGCCTCCCAGAGGACCAGATGTGAGGAGACAGAGCCGGCATTTACTTTGAAAAATTGGTCTATCTCATTACCCACAGTATCACAGATCTCTGGAATTTTTAGAATGGATTAATTTAGCTTCCAGTTCGTTCCTGGTCTACCCGTTTGAATATTGTTGCACCGGAGCTCTATGGGTGCGTGGTCAGACCATGAAATATCATGGATCTCCGCTTGGGTGACCTTGGGGACCAGGTGACAGGACACTGCGAAGTAATCAATCCTACTGTATGAGCAATGTGGGTGCGAGAAGAATGTGTAATTCCTATCTGCTGGATGTAGCTCTCTCCAAATGTCTATTAATTGGTTACATTTGAGACCTCTTCGTAGGGATATACCAGCTCCTTTATTGTGTAGGGTAGCTCCACCTGATCTATCCATGTGAGGTTGTAGGACCATATTAAAATCTCCTGCTAAGACCACGCTTCCCTGCGCAACCGAGTTTAGGATTCTAAAGAATTTCTCGAAGAAGATTGCACTCTTTTCGCAGGGGGCATATATACAGGCGATTGTGATCTTCTGTCCCCTAATAGTTCCTACTATTATAATAAATCTGCCATCGTTATCCTGTTTGGTTATCAGGCCTTCGAAAGGGATGCTATTACGGAATAGGATGGCAACTCCACGCTTTTTGACTTCAGCAGAGGCCGAAAAAACCTGGGAGAAGTCTTTATCAAGATATTTGGGGGTATTGGTTTTGCTGAAATGTGTCTCCTGTAGGAGCAACACATCTGCATGTTTTCTTTTATAATCTGTGAAGGCTAGTTTGCGTTTAGTGGGGTTGTTAAAGCCCTGCACATTGTGAGATATAAAAGTCAACGCCATTTATTGCTGTGTGTGACTACGCGCATCATTATGTTGCTTGACTTACCCGTGGCTTCCATGTGTAGGGCCGGACGATCACTGCCTTCAGGGCGCTTATTCGTAGATAGGTATTTGAGGGAAGGGTAAGGAGGGAGTGGGAGGCAACGGGGAGGGAGGGGGAGGGGAGGGGGGGACTGGGAGTAGCACATGAGGGTCAACAACAAGGGGATTGGGTTCACGACACATAACAACAGATACTCTAATGTACAAAAAACAAATAGGAACATGAAGACAAGAGCCCACTCCGGGAGCCCCCGGGAGTGGCCCTTGCGCCCAAGGGATGGGTCCTTTGGCCCAGACTGACGACGGGATCTCCCCTGCCTGCTGGGTCCTGGCTTCCCTGGGACTTGTTTGTGACCCCTATTCTGTAGGGATCGTAGCGGAGGACACATACACGCCGATCAGGGAACTGACATGCCGGCGCATCTCCTTTAAACAGACAACAGTTAAATAACAGTATAACTTATAACTTTAGCAATAAAAAACTCTCATTTACATAACATCCACCTAAAGAGTTTCTCCCAAAACTCCACCTCTCCCTACTCCTCCTGTTTTTGCCCTCTATGTGAGTATAGGTTGTAAGGAGCACCGTGCCCCCCCAAAGGGTTCCTATTGTGTGGTCCTCGTAGCGCCAATCCCGACCACTCTTGTTGGTGAGGAGTTCAGAGGACCGGCTACCTAATTTTCATTATCCTCTTATATGTGAATGTCTACTCTCTATATGGTAGGGTGCCGGACTCCCCTCCTTTAAGTGCCTCTGTGTTTTAATGTGTGGGTGGTGAACGTTTAATGTGCTGGTGGTCTGCATGTATTGTAACCATATAGCGGCATCCAAGAAGGCGGAGGGGCCACTGGCGCACATGACGCTGACGTTAGTCGACTACATGCAGACCTATCTCCCTATGGTGGTCCATGTTCCCATGTGGGGTCAAGCAGGAGGCAGCCACCGATTCCCAAACCCTCGGATGGCCCCGGCATGCATTTGCACCCCCCCTCCCCCGCCCACCAGCCCACTCCGTCAGCACTCTAAGGTCAAGGCCCCGCTCCCTCCCTCAGCGCTCCTGCATTGCCAACAGGCGGGGCGCCGACATACACCGACCGCGATATGCGGTCTGCAGGGAACGGGAGATGGAGCGGGGGGTGGTCGGGATCGGGAGGCCTGAACGGCAGGGGGGCATGGCCTGAGCGGAGGGACCCGCCACTCTCCCCCTCCTCCACCTTTCACGGGCTTGGGCTGGGGTTGCTGATCACAAGCAACACACATATTCAATCACACATGCAGGCATTCTCACACACACACAGGTTCTCTCACATACCCACAGGCACTCTCACACATACACAGGCACTCTCACACATATATACACAGGTTCTCTCATACACACACATATGCTCTCTCACACACACACGAGTTCTCTCACAGACACACACACACACACACACACATACAGGCTCTCTCACATACCCACAGGCATTCTCATACATACACAGGCACTCTCACACACACACACACAGGCTCCCTCACATACCCACAGGCACTCTTACATATATACAGGTATTCTCATATACACACATACCCACACACATATACACGCGCACACACACAGACAAAGGCATGCACTCACGCACTCAGGCACACACACAGGCATCTAGACATCCAGACACATATACAGATAGGCATCCCTGTTCCTCCGCTTCCCCCCCTCCCCTATGGCCCTCAGCCACATCGCGCGACGTGCCGGGGCCAGGGAACACAAATCTCCTGCGTCCCCCAGTGGCCGATGCGTCACCGCAGTCAGCTGCGCAGTCGAAGGGGATCGGGACCGGCCCGGAAGGGTTCCCCTGCTGCGGGTCCCATCTCGTTCTGCTCTCTGGACCGGCCCACCCTGACGTCATTATCACGCCCACCCTGACGCCACCATACAGCTCTTCCTGACCCTGGACGTGTCCCATCGCCGGGTGCGCCGCCTGGTGTGTCTGGCTGCTAGGTCTCGCCGGTTCAGGGACATATTTGGGCCTCAGGGGGGGGGGGGGGGAGTTTGGGTGCTGGGGAGACTCCGTTGGCGCCGTCTAGGGCTTCGGCTACGTCATCGCCCGGTGCCGTCGCAACTGTGTCCCTCTGCGCATGCGTCCCGCTTCAAGTCTCGCGGGAGCCAGTGACGTCATCGAGGCATCCCGCGAAGAACAGGGCTGCTCCCGCTCGCCTCGGGGAAGGAGCAGGAGAAGATGGCTGCCCCTCAAAAAAAGTGAGTAGACCTGCGGGGGCTGAAAGTTTTCTTAATCTCCGTGGGGGGGTCGATGGGGGTTCCCGGACAAGCACCCCTTAGCTAGGGCCATCCAGAGGATCCTGCTGGGGAGTTTGGGGGAGAATGTAGATGTTTATTGGGGTGGTATAGCAGAGTCTATGTGGAGCTCGGCGGTTCCTCCACAACTCTAGCTGCGGATCGTAGGCTCCCAGCTGCGCGCCATGAGGTTGAGGGGGCGCCATCTTCAGCAGCTACAAGGTGAGGGGGGCTTTGCGGGGAGCCAAGGACCTTATGGAGGAATCCCTCTCCATCCTCCACATGTTTCAGTGTGTGTGCAACACCGTTTTTCACAACCAGAACTGCACATGGGAACAGCCATCTATAGCGCACTTCTTTGTCCCGGAGCGCTCTAGTTATGGGGGCCATTGCCTTTCTTTTTGCCAGGGTAGCTGGGGACAAATCTTGGTATACTTGGAATTTGATGTGTTCAAACTCCACTGTTTTCATCTCTCTGGCGATTCTGCATGTTTGTTCTTTTGTCCGATAGCAGTGGAACCGCATAACGATGTCTCTGGGGGGGTCCCCCTGCTGGGGTCTTCCTCTGAGTGCCCTATGGCATCTGTCTAGCATTAAGTCCCTTTCTGTCAGGTCTGGGAACAGATGCTCCAACCACTTAGCGGCGAAGTCTTCCGGATCTGTGACCGATTCTGGCACCCCGCGCAGGCGGATATTGCAGCGACGGTCGCGATTCTCCCCGTCTTCGATCTTTTCCTCCAGGGATCTGATTTGATCTTTAAGGGTGGACACTTGTGTTTGTGTCTGGGATATGGCGCTGGTGTTCTCTTCTGCCCTAGACTCCAGGGTATCAGTACGCTCCCCCAGGGCATCCACATCTTTCCTTAGTGCCCAGAGCTCTGTCTTGAAGAACTTTTTCATGTTGGAGCAAAACTCCTTCATGTCTTTCCTCCGCACCACTGCCATATCATCCTGCTCCTCTGCAGGACTGTCCATATCAGGGTCTGCTGCTGGATGCTGCTCAGGGGAATCGGGAGTCCCGGCCTTAGCTGTACCTTTACTTTTAAAAAATGTAGATAAAGGCTGTGTTTTTCTACGCACCGTTTTGGTAGAAGCCATCTCTGTAGGTTGATGTATGTTGCGCTTAGCTTTTATTAAGGAGACGATAGCGTTTTAACTGTTATTTCACACTATTATGCACCGGGGGGAATGGAGCTCTCACTCTAAGCTGCCATTCTCCATCGGGGGGGCGTGTCCTCTCCCAGACGCCTCTTTTCTAATGTAAATAAATCTAATTTAGCTAACCTCTCCTCATAAGTTAGATTGTCCATCCCGTTATTAATTTGGTATCTCTTCTCTGCACTCTCTCTAGTTCCATAATGTATTTTCTAAGGAGTGGTGCCCAAAATTGTACTCTATATTCAAGGTTTGTCTTACTAATGCTTTATAAAGGGCATAATTATGTTTATTTCCCTTCCATCCATTGCCCGTTTAATGCAAGATAAGAACTTGTTTGCCTTTGCAGCTACTGCATGACTTTTGGCACTATTGCTAAGCCTGCTGTCTACCAGCACTCCTAAATCCTTCTCCATCAAGGATTCCCCTAATTTATCCCCATTTAATTTGTAAGTCGTCTGTTTATAATTGCTTCCCAAATGCATAACCTTACATTTATCTGTATTAAACCTCATCTGCAATTTACATGCCCACGTTTCCAGTCTCTCCGAGTTCTTCTGGAGAGAAACTACATCCTACTCTGATTCTACTACCTTACACAATTTAGTGTCATCAGCAAAGGTGGAGACTTTGCTCTCAATGCCAACCTCAAGGTCATTAATAAACAAGTTAAAAAGCAGGGGTCCCAGTACCGAACCCTGAGGTACTCCACTCACGACTTTAGCCCAGCCTGAAAAAGTTTCATTTATGACAGCCCTCTGTTGTCTATCCTTCAACCAGTTTTCAATCCAGGTGAATATATTATTACATTAAAGCCTTCAGCTGTGCATTGGACCCTTAACATTCAGAAACCAATATTTCTGACCGGTATAAAGTTAGGTTTTACTGGCATAAAATGTCCATAAATGTGAATGAATAATAGCTGCTGCTGTTTTTAGTTCACTCCTTTCTATAAGGGATCTGTTCGATACCTAAGATGGCCGCCGCCATGAAGTGACATCATCCTCACGGAAGCAATGGGGACCATCTTGCTTCCTGGCAAATCCTGCCTCGGTTTCCAAAAGGAAGTGACTTCAATTCCACTGAAGCAAGCGTGGCCATCTTACTTCCTGGCAAATTCTGCCCTTTCCCCCCTGACAGGAAGTAAGCCTTTCACTGGCTCTCATTGCCAGCAGCTGCCTCTGGCCTTTAAATAGCAGGCAGTTGCAACTTGTCTTTCCTCATGCAAAGTAGTCAAGTACTCTATGCCTTGATCCTGTTTGTCTTGACCCCTGCCGGAACCGAATTACCTCTTGTGTTCTTCTGCTTTGTTCCAGTCCAGTTCCTTTGTCCTTGTTTGATCCTGAGTCCTTTCCTGAGTCTTCCCCTTGCCTGTGTCTGCACCTTCCCTGGAACCGGACCTGTCTTCCCCTGCATCCCAGGCTTCAGATCCCAGGGAAAGGCTGGTGTACCTACTCCCTACCTCTGCCCTGCGGGTCTGTATCCTGTTCTGCAGTCAGCAGCTTACACTTCTGCACCTGCCTATTTTCCTCAGAGTTTGATGCTTATTCCTATAAATAAATGAGCAAAAGAAAGAACTCCTCTCTCTTCTTTTTATTTGCAGTACACTTTTTTAATACTCTTTTTCAGCAGAAATATATATATATATATATATATATATATATATATATATATATATATATATATAATCAACTTAAACAGAATCCAAAAACCTAATTATAAGACCACTTACCACACATTTAGACTGTAATAGTAATAATTTGCCTCATAATAGGGCATTGCCTGACCAGTATTAACCTGGCCAGCTTTTAGGGCCTTGTTGCAGGGTCAATGCAACATGGGGGTTTCTGAATTGGTTTGTTTATTTAGCTTTAAAAATATGGCATACAAAAATTATACAGCTTCTTTTCAGCATATGCAAACAAACAGAAAATTAGGTCCTGAGCAGGGCTTTGCCCTTTTCCCAACAAGGGCTGTTTTAAAGTCCAGAGTAGCAAACAGTTATCACAGGAAAGACAGACCTTGTAGCAAGCAGTTTTTCCTCCAGCGTTCCAGTGTGTCTCATTGGTTCAGACAGCCAGGTATGTATGAGCAGCCTGGGATTTTAAAGCCTCTTAACGTGGCAGCTGGGCCCTGACCAATTAACCAGACCTTTTCCCAGCTGAAATTTAACCCGGTCACTGCTGCACTGCAGACCTACACATAGGTCTGCCAGGCATAGGGCTGGTGTCTTATATTCACCCTGTTACATTCTTCCCCTGTTAGTGTGTGGCTGGGGCCATGCACGGCTGAAGCCCAACCATCCACCAATTCTCTAGAGAACAAATCGAGTTTGCATTTTCCTTTCCAAGCCTATGCTAAAGCTCAGAGGAGAAGGGTTGGAGGGCCATATACCACCTGGTCAACCTAGCATTGGTGTATTTAATTAAATTTAGCCACTTTAGCATGATCCGTCACCAGAGTAAACTGGACTCCCGACTCAAGGCCTCAATTTCCCACTTTACTGCGAGGCACTCAATAACTGAGTAGTTTTTTTCCCTCAGGAACAATTTCCTACTCAGAAAAAGGATCTGATGTTCTACCCCCTCAAACTGTTGTGACAGCACTGCCCCTGTTCCTAAATCTGATGCATGATAAAAGGCCTATTAAAGTCTGGGCTTCTAAGGATTGGACCCTCTGATAGACACATTTTTACCTCCTCAAAGGCTCTCTGGCAGTCCCTAAACCATACCACTTGTGTAGGGGCACACTTTTTTGTGAGGCCTATTAGTGGTGCCACAACTTCAGAGTAGTTGGGGATGAACCACCAATAGCACCCTGCTAAACCCAACAGAGAGCATAATTGTGGTTTTGTTCAGGGGTTGGAACTTCTTTCAGGGCATCTACCTTGTCGGTGTAAGGAATTGGGGAGCGCGTTCCCCACGGCGCACTCCCTCCTTACCTATTGTCTTGTGCATCCTTGCCGCCCCTACAGCGCGCGCGCTACCGCAGGAGCTTTTCTGACGTTTCTGGCTCCACCCCCCACTTGCGACACGCATTAATGTCCTGTGGCGCGCACACGTGATGCGTGTGCACCGCTCCCAAGCTGCGTGTCAATGCTCGTTATCATGCCCACCTGTCTCCTGCATCTGTCTCCCTATCAGTGCCTCCGTGGTGGCCGCGCCTCTGCTCCACCCTCCTCTCCCATTGGTCATCCTTCCACATATATGCTCAGCTTTGCCACTTGCACTTTGGCTGAGCATAGTTCCAATTAGCGCTGTTCTCCCACTTCCTGGTTCCTTGTCCTGCCTTGCCTTGCCTCAGTAGCCTTGCTTTAGATTGATCTCCTGTGTACCAACCCGGCTTTACCTTGGACTCCACACTTCTGGCTCACCGACCCGGCTTACCTCTGACCTTCCGCATCTCTCCAATCCTGACCACGGACCTCTATGCATCTACTGTCTCCAAACACTGACCACGGCTAAACGGACACTGACCATTCTACCGGCTCCTACCTCAGACCTGGCAAGTACTTGACCATTCTACCCTCCCCGATCCTGGCCCGGCTGCCTGACCATCCGCACTCCAGATGTGAACCCGTGTCTGTGGGTGGCGTTATACCCATTCCCACCGCAGTACCGGAGTCCCGCCTTGTTTGTGGTAAGCACAGCGTTACAGTCGGCCAGTGGCCTTACTTTTCCACCTCCCACTGCATAACCTAAGTATTTAGTTTCCACCTTACCTAAGGCACATTTCTTAGGGTTGGCTGTGAGCCCTGCCTCTCTTAGAGACCTGAGGACCGCTTTCAGCCTATTTAGATGGGACCACCAGTGTTTTCTATATATGGTGTATATATGACCATGCCATCCTGGTAGGCTACGGCATAAGTCCTGTGAGGTCTCAGCACTTTATATATGAATATCTGGAACATGGCCGGGGCTCCATGCAGTCCAAATGGCATTGTCACAAACTGGTATAAACCCATGGGAGTGTCAAAGGCGGTTTTGCATTTGGACTTCTCCTCTAAAGGTGTTTGCCAGTTTCCTTTTGTTAGGTCCAGCGTGGATATATACTCCGCTGTACCAAGGGAGTCAATTAACTCATCCAGCCTTGGCATCGGATATGCAAACTTGGATACCGCATTGACTTTTATGAGGTCCAAACAAAATCTTACCTTCCCATCTGGTTTAGGGATCATAACTATTGGACTACACCACTCACTGCATGATTCCTCAATCACACCCAAATGTAACATTTCTGGTACCTCCTTCTCTACCAGGGCCTTACAGCTTTCAGGCAACCTGTAAGGACGAGAACGTACTTTTACCCCAGGTGCTGTCTCTATCACATGAAACTAAATTTGTTTGCCCTGGTCAATCAGAGAAAATGTAATTTAATTGTTTAAATATTTCTAACAAGTCCCCTGTCTGTTCAGAGGACAACTGGCTTCCCATAGGGATTTGATCATCACCAAAGGGGTTCCCCTGTGTGGGCTGAGGACCCAGCTCTGTTTCCTCCTCCACCAGGTGGATGTACAGAGACCTCTGCACCTTCCAGGGTTTCAGCAAATTCACATGGTAAATCTGTTTACTCTTCTTGAACTCTGGTTTAGAGATCTCGTAATCCACATCACCTGTGCGGCGGAGTACTTTGAATAGGCCCTGCCATTTTGCTAGGAGTTTGCTCTCACAACTGGGTAATATTACCTTCACCTTGTCCCCCTGGTGAAACACTCTCATGCGAGCATTTTGGTTGTAATGTCTCTCCTGACTGTCTTGGGCTGCTCTAAGATTCTTCCTTGCAAAATGGCCGACCACATCTATGCCCTTCCTAAGGTCCAACACATAATTCAGGGTATTCTTAGAAGGGGACCACTTTTCCTCCCAGGACTCCTTTAGGAGGTCTGGGATTCCCCAGGGTTGGCGGCAATACAGGAATTCAAATGGAGAGAATCCCGTGGAGGTTTGCGGAACTTCCCGCACAGCAAACAGCAGAAAAGGAAGAAGTTCATCCCAGGCTTTTTTTTTCTGAATCTACAAGCTTTTTCAACATACCTTTTAGAGTTTGGTTAAACCTTTCCACCAATCCGTCAGTCTGTGGATTGTGGACCGATGTCCGAACTAATTTGACCTCTTGTAATTTTAAGACATCCTGCATCAGTTTAGCTATAACATTTGTACTTTGGTCTGTCAACATAACCTGGGGAAGTCCGACCCGTGAGAATAGTTCCAACTATATGTTGGCTACATGCTTCGCAGTTGCTGTCCTCAGGGAGAACGCCTCAGTATACCTTGTTACATAATCAACTACTACCATAATAAACCTGTGTCCCTTCGCAGAAGGCTCTAGAGGTCCTACCAAGTCTGCTCCAATCCTCTCAAAGGGAACTGAGACCAAGGGTAGAGGGACCAAGAGGGCTTGTTTTTGTCCCTTCTGGCTGGTTAGCTGGCATTCAGGACATGCCGCACATAATTTAGCAATATCATTACTTATCCCTGGCCAATAGAACCTGAATGAAATACGGTTTTTGGTTTTGTCTCTACCAAGGTGACCAGCTCAAGGGACAGTATGGGCTAGGGTGAAGACAGTTTTAACAAATACCTTGGGAACCAAGATTTATCTGGTGACCTCCCCTGTTTCTGTCTGCTTATTCACCCTATACAAAATATAATTCGACAATTCAAAATGAGGGAACGCCATTATCCCTTGTGTATTCAATATCTGGTCATCAATTTTTACTACCTTCTCATATTGTCTGGCAAGGACTGCGTCTTCCCTCTGCCTCTGGCGAAAATCAGGGATACATTCTATGCTCCATGGTGAGTCATAGGAAAGCACGTCGGGCAGTAACAGTTCCTTGAAGACCATGGTTTTCCCAGAGCCTGAATCCACAAGGGCCTGGATGGTTTTACCCCCAATCAGGACTGGAAGTAGCGAGGGCTTGCAGCTTTTTCTGAGGAAGGCTGAGGCAATGGCAAGTAATATCACTAAGTGGGATATTACTCTGACAAACCCCACTGACATTGCAAATGCATTCAATGATTACTTTGTGGGGTGTGCCACTAACTTATTAGCGAAATGCAGCCCAAACCACAAAACTGAATCTCATCCTGGGAGTACCCACATAGCCCCACCCCTCCCAACACTGCCCACAACTTTCAACTTGGCCCAGTATCCGAAGCGGAGATTACACAAGCGCTCCTCAAATTAAAACTAAGCAGCCAATGTGGACCTGACTTATTACAATCTAGGTTCCTACGACTTGGTGCCCCAGACATTGCCAAACCAATTGCTTCCATAGTCAACTCTATCCTGTCTGCAGGCCATATCCCTTAGACCTGGAAAACTGCCAGAGTTGTCCCAATCTTCAAAAATGGGGACAAAATCACTGTCTCAAACTACAGGCCAATCTCACTTCTCCCAATTCTATCCAAAGTCATGGAAAACTGTGTCCACTCCCAATTAAGCAATTACTATACCAAGACAAATTTTCCTACCCAATTCCAATCTGGCTTTCGCCCCAAACACTCCACTGTAACTACCCTGCTAAAAGTTTGCAATGAAATCCAGTGTGGAATGGAACGGGGACAACTCACTGGTGCAGTATTCCTAGATTTTGCAAAGGCTTTTGATACTGTTCATCATGCTATCCTGCTTAACAAACTCCAGAGCTCTGGAATAGGGAAGCATGCTTTAAACTGGTTTAATTCCTACCTATCAGGTAGATCCCAACATGTGTCCATCTCAGGCTCTAAATCCAAGCCCCTGGATATCACCTGTGGTGTCCCGCAAGGCTCTGTCCTGGGGCCCCTACTCTTCTCAGTGTTCATCAATGATCTTCCCACAGCTTGTAAGGAAGTCTCAATACACATGTATGCAGATGACACAATCCTATATGCACACAGCCATAGCCTCTCTGACCTTAAACACATAGTTCAGTCTGGCTTTTTGAGACTCGAAAACTGTATTTCCCACAACAAACTTTTTTTAAACACTGACAAGACTGTAACAATGGTATTTGGGACCAAGACTAAATTTTTAAAGCTTCCAGCGACTGAGCTCCAGATTAGAACCAACACTAACACCACCCTAACCCCTGTCACTAATTTTAAATACCTGGGCATATGGTTTGACTCCCACTTAACATTTGGGATGCACATTGATACCCTAACAACCAAGACCTATGCAAACTAGGGATAATTTACAGGAACAAATCCTCCCTAAGTCTCCTGGTCAGAAAGCATATCGCACAGCAGATGCTAATGCCAATTATTGACTATGGAGACATAGTATATGGCTCGGCACCTCAAACCCACCTTAGCAAACTTGACACCTTCTACAATTCAATTTGTCGTTTTGTTCTCCAATGCAATTACAACACACATCACTGCGAAATGCTCAAAGTACTGGATTGGTCATCACTCGAGTCTAGGCGCAAAGTTCACCTTTCCTGTCTTGCCTTTAAATTCTTTATGGGCAAGCTACCCAGCTATCTGAACAAGCTCCTCACCCCTACCACATGCAGCACCTATCACCTGAGATCAGACTCAAAAAGACTGTTCATGGTCCCAATTCTCAACAAAGTATCCGGCCGTTCCTCCTTCTCTTACCGTGCACCCCAAAACTGGAACAACCTACCGGTGACTCTCACATCCACCACCAGTTTAAGTTATTTCAAATCTAAGGCTGTCTCACATTTTAATCTGGTCTGTAACTGTTTCATATGCCCATAAAATATATTTTCTTTAACTGTGTATGCAATGTCTTGTATATAATGTATACCCTGTTCATTTATGTAACTGTATTTGTAACCATGTTTTATAAATAAATAAAATGGTCCATCTGTGGGCACTGCATGACGATGGCCTTGTTCCCCGCAGGTAGAACATGGAGAGATATCACTCACCAGGGTTTGACGCGGATACGGCTCAGCTGGGCCGGATACAGGCATACCCCGGTTTAAGGACACTCACTTTAAGTCCATTCGCGAGTAAGGACATATCGCCCAATAGGCAAACAGCAGCTCACGCATGCGCCTGTCAGCACATCCTGAACAGCAATACCGGCTCCCTACCTGTTCCGAAGCCGTGCACAAGCGGGGAGACTATAGAGCCTGTTACAAATGCGTTATTTACATCAGTTATGCATGTATATGATGATTGCAGTACAGTACATGCATCGATAAGTGGGAAAAAGGTAGTGCTTCACTTTAAGTACATTTTCGCTTTACAGACATGCTCCGGTTCCATTGCGTACGTTAATGCGGGGTATGCCTGTACTGGAGACCAGGAGTCGGGTGAGTCCTGCATGCGACGTCTTCTGAAGTTTCTCTCGTTTGGCGATGAGCTAACATAAGGAAGTAGTCGAGGGTGTCAGCAGGGACCGGTGTCCAGACCTCTCCATTGCTGGAATGACTGCTCCTTTCGTGAGACTTGGCATGTGGATGGGTCATAGTTTACCCACTGGTACCGTCTCCTTCTTTGGGCTTCCGCCAGCGCCGGTGCAGTCGGGTCCGTCGAGGCCAGGACACTCTCCTGGTCCTTGGCACAAAGGAAGTTTTCAACGAGCTGGACAGCCAAAGTTAGGGTTTTCGTCGCATGGCGTTTTACCCAAGAGCATATGGGTGGTGTTATCACTTGTAGGAATTGTTCCAAAACAAATTGTCTGAGAATCGCCTCCTTAGTGCACTGCTCGGGTTTTATCCAGCGAGTACACAAGTCCGGTAAGCGCTGAGCTAGGACCCAGGATATCATCTTAGATGTGTACTTCAAGTTCCGGAACTGCTACCGGTAAGTTTCTGAGGTCAGACCTAAGCGATCCAGTATAGATGATTTTAGAGTCAGCAGCCTAGCCATCCCCTCACCCTGTGCTGTCTGGATTAGGAGCTGGGCTTGCTGCTGCAATATTAGTTGGTTTTGCCTTGCTTGTCTTTCATGTCGCTCTGCCTGCTGTTTGGCCTGCTCACAAAAAAACTATTTTAAAAAATGTTCCATTTTTTGGGGGGCCCTTTGGATGCGGGGTCTGCTCAAAGTCCGACTTCTGACACCAAATGTTACAGGGTCCATGCAACAACACGTGGGTTTTTAAATTGACTTGTTTATGGGACCTGACCAATTAACCAAACCTTTTCCCAACTGAAATGTAACCAGGTCACTGCTGCTCTGCAGACCTAAACATAGGTCTGCCAAGCATAAGGTTAGTGTCTTATATTCACCCAATTACAGGCCTGCACTATGCTTCAGGCCATGAACATCTCCAGTCATTAAATTAATAGCAAGGTTTGTTCTGAGGGGATTAAATATGTAGGGTGACCAGATTTGTCCCGGCAAAAACCAGAACAAATCTCACGCGTGCGCAGCCAGTGCTTGCCGACTACGCATGCGCAAAGAACACTTGCTGACCACGGATGCACGATCGGCACTTCCCGGCTGCTCCTGCGCATGCGCAATCAGCACTTGCCGACTGCGCATGCGTGAACGGCGTTTGCCGGTTGCTCATACGCAATTGGAGCTTGCCGGTCGACAAGTGCTCTTTGCGTATGCGCATTCGGCACTCACCAGCGGCACAGAAAACCAGGACAGAACCCTAAAAAGTCGGGACATAGTCCAAAAAAACAAAACTGTCCTGGCTAAACCGGGACACCTGGTCACTATGTAAATATATAACTGAAATATACTACCATAAATATTATACAATGTTATGTGTGTCTATGTGCCGCTTCTATTGTTGGAGTGTCTTACACCCAAATTGTTGAGGCGCACCACCACCATTTTTTGGAAACCTGTTGTGCTTTATTGCCATTCTGCACTCTTTCTGCAAAAATTGAACTGGAAGGAACATGCTCCAACGCCACAGGATTGCCCCTATCTGTTCTCCAGCACCTCTCCTACACCAAGATTCACTAATCTCTAATGTGGGGAATTGCATCTCCAGTCCGCTAACTACTATTGACTCGAATGTCAGTTAGCGACAGATCAGGGTTTGATACCCCACACTGGAGCTTAGTAAATCTCCCCATAGGTATGGCAGAAATAAGGAACTGATTGTGGGCTTGTTAAAGGCCCAGTTTAACAGAGGCCTCAAACTTAAAAAAAAAAAAAATGACAAAACTTATCAATGTAATTGGCTTTTAATAAATGGCAAAATGATAGTTTATGGAAAACAGGAAGTGTGTGTGAGAGGAGAAAAGTAATGGAAGATATGTGTGTGAGCGAGATAAAGGTGTCACTGAGGGTGGGTACTTCACTTCTTATACGCACTGCAGTAACTGTAGATACTTCTTCTAGCATAGTCAGTGAAGGGTCCTTTCAAATGAAAAGTTTTTAAGATTGCTGATCACAAGAGTTCGCTTATAAAGTGATGTGTCACACTGTGCTTAAATTATTTACATACTGTATCACCTACTAGAGCAAGTGAGGTTGCCTAAGCCAGGGTTGCACAAACTGATGCCGGATACCAGTTAGGAAAGCGCGAGCACGGGGGCTGAGCATGTGGGGGTGTCCATGCCCAAAAAGAAATGGTATATGACAAAATTACAGAAAATTTTAACTTGTGAATGTCTATGAATATCAATAGTTAGGGTTTTTGGCAACTAATCAGGACCACCACCACATATTTATTTTTAATATTTGGGTAGCTTTATACATGTATCTGATAAAAAATAAAATCCAGGCAATTTCCTTATCATTTAGTCATTGACCTCATATCATTTAGTCATTGACCTCATGACAAACATGAAGAATAGATTTAAAAACATTGCCTACATTTCACAAAACATGGGAACCTTTACTGAGTTGCGTTTAAATCAGAATTTTAACCCAATTAATGGCAGGCACCTAATTAATGGTAGGCTAGCATATACAGTATGAATGAACAGAGATATCTTCAAAGGTGTAACGCTGTAAAAATGAATATTTATATCTTACATAAATATAATAACCTCTATGTTCAGCTTCCCATCCTCTCGCCCTTCCCCTTTTTCTTTTTGTGTCCTCCCCTTTCCTTATCTCAGTTATTCATGAATATATATGTATGTTACTTGTTTCTTGTACTGTACAATTACACAACTTTAATAAAATAAGAGTGATAATGAAAAGCATTTCAGAGCCAGTGGGTTCATTATTTAACTACATAGAAAATGTGACAATTTTCAGCATATAAGAAACACAAGGTTTTAATATTTGATATGGAGTCGAACCTTGAAAGATGCACTATGTAAAGCAGATATACATTTGTTGTAATAGCATGAGTGCTGCATTATTCAATTCATGACATCACAGGGTTAGAGGGCACTAAACATATTGAATAGTAAAAATATTTTTCACTTTTGACTTTTTTCCAAGGCTCAGGTATATAATTGACCAATGTATTTTCAAGTTGCAATGCTTAGTATTGAACTTTAAGGTGGTAAAATGGATAAGACATTGGTTGAACGATAGGCTACAGAGAATTGTGGTAAAGGGAGTACATGATGAGGAGTTGAAGGTAACCAGTGCAGTACCTCAGGGATCAGTACTGGGACCGGTGCTCTTTAATATCTTTATTAGTGAAATGACAAATTGTCTGGAGGGGAAAGTATGCTTTTTTGTTGTTGCAGATAACACACAGATATGCAACAGGGTTGACACTCCAAGGCGGGTAAACAAAATGACTACTGATATTTAGGTAGATTGGAAGAATGGTCAAGAGTGTGGCAACTACAATTTACTTACAAAAAGGGCAAAATAATGCCATTGGGTCACAAAAATCTATAGGCAGAATACAGGATTAATGGCACTATGATGCTAACTATTATAGAGGAATGTGATCTGGGAGTAATTATTTCAGCAGACTTTTTAAAGTGGTTAGCAATGTAACAAAGGAATGTGGAAAGCAAGCAGGATGTTGGGTTGTTTACCGAGAGGTATTAGCAGCAGAAAGAAAGGAGTGGTGAGGGGGGGTTGTATGATAGAAAGTTTCAAATATATAAAGGATTGAACAAAGTACATGAGGGGAAGCGTAGACAAGGTAGGCCACGTGTCAAATTCTGTTTCTAAGAAGCATATGAGTAGCACCGTGGCTAATACTATATGCATTATACATCAAGCTTGGCCCCTTGCAGATGCACTTACCAGAATCCCCTCCTACTGTCTCTGTACATTCTTCCTACCTACCAATTATATTGTAAGCTCCTCGGAGCAGAGTCTCCTCTTCCTAAATGTTACTTTTATGTCTGAAGCACTTATTCCCGTGACATGTTATTTATATTATTTGTTATTTATATGATTGTCGCGTATTACTACTGTGAAGCGCTATGTACATTAATGGCGCTTTAAAAATAAAGACATACAATTAGAAAAAAATTCCCAACCTCTTGCAAATCTGTCATATACACTTTTTTTTTAACCTTTTTTCCTTTTCCAATGATACCAAATTATATAATATTACTCTCAGGTTGGGTCCTGCGGTTAATGTACATTTACCAAATCCATTTATTGCTGTTTCCTGTTCCAGCTCTGTTTAAACCCAGGACTGCCTGTCCTCTTTGCTGCTGCAACAGGTTATTTCCTGTTGTTTGGTTGCCTGTTTGCCTGGCTCAATGTTACGCCGGTGCTGCCCACAGACCAGACCTGTCCCCTGTGCTGAGGTGGGACGTAGGGATACACGCACCCGCAGCAAAGGGAGCGCGTCCGGAGTGTGGTGTTAGTGTTGCCAGGCCAGGTATAGTGATGAAGACAATACTTGCCGGTACCGGTAGTAGAGGAGGAGTAGTTATTGCCGTTGCCAAGATCAGGGATAGGAGAGTTGCGGATGATCGAAGGTATACGCCGTGTTACAGGGATGCCAGAAGTCACGAAGTCCAAGTAGAGCCGAAGTCGAGAGCCAGAGGGGGTAGTCATCCAATCCGCGTCAATACCTGAGGAGTCACTGAGAGAGTAGTCAAATGCTTCCATGCAGAACTATGTCGAGCGACGAGTGATGGGAAGCACAGGCACAATAAAGCTGGGCAGGCCAATGGGAAAAGGGGGCAGGCCTGGAGGACTGCAAGGAGTCCTCCCTGATAGGAGGGAGGTGTTACAGCCCAGCTGAGTGTAATCATTGATTTGCATGGAACTGTGTGATGCTTGGGAGCGACGCCTCACTGCAGGAGCAGTGGTTAAAAGTGCTCTGTTAGGCGTGTGCTCTGTAAGCTGGGAATGCATGCTTACGTGAGCATGGCTGGCGTGCGTGTAGGTGTGCATGCAGGAGGGCGTGGGCGCGCCCGGCGCTGAGCAGAGGAATCGCCAAGGGGAGTGATCCCGCGACGGCGGCAGGGGCGAGGAGCCGTGGAGGACGGTAAGGCAGGATTGTTTTGTGGGTCCAGGGGCTCTCCCTAGAGGAGAGCCATACCAAATCCCCTGGTTTGTAACTGGGCGCCGAACGACAACGACGATCGGCCTGTAATTTCGATCTGCGGGAGGAGTTGAGAAGGATAGACTGAATCCTGGACCATGCGGTTTGGAGGGAAGAAATGCGTTCATCTACGGCTGGTACTCCAGAAGGAATGTTGGGGATGGGAAGACAGGGAGGGTGGAACCCATAATTTATAAAGAAGGGTGACTCCCGGGTGGACTCGTTTTTTGCAGAATTGACGGCATACTCTGCCCAAGAGAGGAGTTGAGCCCAATCATCCTGGAAATCGGATATAAAACATTTCAGGTACTTCTCCAGGGATTGATTGATTCTCTCCGTTTGTCCATTGGACTGAGGATGATAGGCGGAAGAGAAGGAAGAAGAGATGCCCAATCTCTTCGTGAAAGCTCTCCAAAATTTGGATACGAACTGAGAACCTCTGTCAGACACAATGGACGAAGGGATCCCATGAATCCGGAAAATCTGCTCCGTAAAAATATCAGCAAGGGCGGGGGAGGTGGGTAATCCTTTAAGTGGAATGAAATGGGACATCTTTGAGAACCTGTCCACGACCACCAAGATAGTGTTCATTCCTCTGGACCTGGGCAACTCCACGATGAAGTCCATAGAAATGTGGGACCAGGGGCGGTCGGGAACTGGAAGGGGTAACAGAAAACCCTGAGGCTTTTGACTGAGAGTCTTGCTTTGAGCGCACGTGGGGCATGCGCGGGTAAACTCCAGAATATCTTGAGACATCCTTGGCCACCAGAAATTCCGACGAATGAGATCAATAGTCTTCTTAAAACCTGGATGACCTGCAGATTTAGAGGAGTGACCCCAAGACAGGACCTCTGGAACAAATTTGGATGGTACAAAGAGCTTGTTGTCGGGAACGACCAAGTCCTTGGGAATGCGTCTCTGGGAGTGCAAAATCTTGTCAAGATTCTTGAAACTAGACGTGGCGAGAATCCTCTCATGTGGAAGGATAGTCTCCAACGATTCCTCTGGCCTCTCTTCAGAAGAATGTATACGGGAGAGTGCGTCTGCCTTTACGTTCTTGGTCCCGGGAATATAGGACAGGTGAAAATCGAATCGAGAAAAAAAAAGAGCCCAACGAGCCTGTCGTGGACCAAGGCATCGAGCGTTGTCTATGTAAAGAAGGTTCTTGTGGTCCGTGAGAATAGTAAATGGCTTTTTTGACCCCTCCAGCAGGTGTCTCCACTCTTGAAGAGCCATCTTCACGGCCAGAAGTTCCCTGTTACCCACGTCATAGTTCCTCTCGGCAGACGAGAATTTCTTGGAAAAATATGCACAGGGATGTAACTTATCTTGGGGCGTGGGTCTCTGGGAAAGAACGGCACCAGCGCCGCAATCAGAAGCGTCGACCTCCAGGACAAAGGGAAGTTCGATGTTGGGATGACGGAGAATAGGTGCGGATATAAAGGCTTCCTTGAGTGTCTCGAAGGCGGAGATGGCCACGGGTGACCAAGCAGAAGGATCAGCTCCTTTTTTGGTGAGCGCAGTGAGGGGTGCCACAATGGTGGAAAAACTCCGTATAAACTTACGATAGTAATTAGCGAACCCTAAAAAAACGTTGTATGGCCTTGAGAGAGTTGGGTCTTGGCCATTCAGTGACTGCTTGAAGTTTACCGGAGTCCATCATAAACCCCTCATCGGAAATGATATACCCCAGGAACGGAGTAGAGGTCGTATGAAAGGTGCACTTCTCCAGTTTGGCGTACAAATGGTGTTCATGGAGACGGGAAAGGACGTAGGAGGTGTGGCGTATATGGTCCTGGAGATCTTTGGAAAAAATCAGGATATCATCCAAGTATACAATAACAAAAATATTGAGTACCTTACGAAAGACGTCGTTGATGAAATCCTGGAAGACAGCGGGAGCATTACATAAGCCGAAAGGCATTACTAGATATTCGTAGTGTCCACTACGCGTGTTGAAGGCCGTCTTCCATTCATCCCCCTTCCTGATGCGCACCAGGTTATAGGCACCACGTAGATCCAACTTGGAAAAAATCTTGGCCCCCTGTTGAACAGTTAGGTAATAAGGGGAAGGGGGTAACGATTTATAATAGTGATGTGGTTTAAACCCCTGTAGTCGATGGAAGGCCTCAACGACCTGTCCTTTTTCTTGACGAAGAAAAACCCAGCCCCTGCTGGGGAATTGGAATGACGAATAAAGCCTTTCTTGAGATTCTCCTGGATATATTCATCCATAGCGTGAGATTCTGGTAACGACAAGGGGTAGGTCTTGGACTTGGGTAGGGAGTAACCTGGAACTAGATCGATCGGACAATCGTAAGTCCTGTGTGGCGGCAAGAGGTCTGACTGTACCTTATTGAAAACGTCCCGGAATTGATGGTAAACGGAAGGTAGAATAACTTCGGGAACTGAGGTATTGGCCAGCAGTTGATGAGTCTCGCCTGACCTCGGCCTCCAGGAAATGGGGGCAGAGGAAGTCCAGTCAATGAGAGGATTGTTAAGCTGTAGCCAAGGAAGACCAACAAGGGTGATGGGTATCCCAGGAGCGTGAATGGCATCGAGAACTAAGATCTCCTTGTGCAGATGTGAGGACAGAAGCAAGGGAGCCGTCTCTAAGGAGATGTGGGCCGGGGTAAGAGGACGTCCATCGATACCGACGAGTGCGATGGGAACCTTCTTTCTCACGAGTGGTATGCGGTTTAACCTGGCGAATTCAAGATCCACAAAGTTTCCTCCAGCTCCTGAGTCAATGAAAGCGGCGGTAGAAGTCTTGAACTTATCGCCTGAAAGGGAGACTGGAAATGTAAGTTTCTTAGGGAGTTCACCTTTAGAAAGAGGACGTTGAGACATTACACCCAGAGAGAGCCCCTCTGTACTCACTGGGTGTTCCCGTCCCAGACGCAGTGGACACTCCCGAACCAGATGTTCCATGGATCCGCAGTAGAAACACAATCCCCCGGCGTGGCGGAACTGCCATATCGGTGTGCGGATGCGTTGTACCCCCAATTGCATTGGCTCTGGCAACTCCAGTGCAGGAGTGTTGCTGGGAGTACTGGAGAACGGAACTTGAAAGTTATGGACGCGAGTGCGCTGACGCTCTGAGCGGCGTACCTGGATACGTTGATCCACTCGGACAGCCAAATCAATGAGGACCTCCAATTGATCCGGCCTGGATTGGCGAGAGAGTTCATCCTTGATGGGATCTGCCAGGCCTTGCCAGAACACGGAGACGAGAGCCTCTTGTCCCCAGTTAGTCTCGGCTGCTAGAGTCCGGAATTCCACAGCATACTGCGTCACCATTCGCCGTCCCGGAGTAATCTGGAGGAGGGAAACAGATGCCATCTCCCGACGAGCGGAAGAATCGAATACTTGTTGAAACTCGGCTTTAAATGGCGTGAAATCTTGGGTACGGTCAGAACGTCGCTCCAAAACCGGGGAAGCCCAAGCCAGGGCGCTGCCAGTGAGGAGGTTATAAATGTAGGCTACCTTCTTGCGATCAGTATTGTAGAGATGGGGAGCCATTTCAAACTGCACCTCACACTGGTTTAGGAAACCCCTACAATCTTGCGGTTCACCTGCATAAGGCTTGGGGGGAGGAATCCTTACATCTGAGCTGCTAACTGCGCTTGCGGAGTGGGGGCTTACATCTGGCGGGGTCGCGGTCGGTACCCTGTCTGGGAGAACTGCGACCTGGCGTGTAAGTGTCACAATTTGATCCGCCATGGCCTGGTTATGCTGAAGCAGATTAGAGAGAAACTGTTGAAGTTCGGTCTGGTCTGCGTCTTGTGGGCTCGACATAATGTTACGCCGGTGCTGCCCGCAGACCAGACCCGTCCCCTGTGCTGAGGTGGGACGTAGGGATACACGCACCCGCAGCAAAGGGAGCGCGTCCGGAGTGTGGTGTTAGTGTTGCCAGGCCAGGTATAGTAATGAAGACAATACTTGCCAGTACCGGTAGTAGAGGAGGAGTAGTTATTGCCGTTGCCAAGATCAGGGATAGGAGAGTTGCGGATGATCGAAGGTATAAGCCATGTTACAGGGATGCCAGAAGTCACGAAGTCCAAGTAGAGCCGAAGTCGAGAGCCAGAGGGGGTAGTCGTCCAATCCGCGTCAATACCTGAGGAGTCACTGAGT
Source organism: Ascaphus truei (assembly GCF_040206685.1). Classification (NCBI taxonomy): domain Eukaryota; kingdom Metazoa; phylum Chordata; class Amphibia; order Anura; family Ascaphidae; genus Ascaphus; species Ascaphus truei. Next base: position 358,649,437 of record NC_134484.1, read on the forward strand.
CAAATGCTTCCATACAGAACTATGTCGAGCGACGAGTGATGGGAAGCACAGGCATAATAAAGCTGGGCATGCCAATGGGAAAAGGGGGCAGGCCTGGAGGACTGCAAGGAGTCCTCCCTGATAGGAGGGAGGTGTTACAGCCTTGAAAAAGAACGCTGCGACGTTCGAAATGCATTGGATGGGTCTTTTGCCACATTAAAGTGCCCTTTTAATCATTTTTTTGTCCTGGTTTCTTCCTGCTCCGTTTGTGCTGGTGCGCTTTTTGGTCTCCCTTTTCCAATGGGAAAAGGGGGCAGGCCTGGAGGACTGCAAGGAGTCCTCCCTGATAGGAGGGAGGTGTTACAGCCCAGCTGAGTGTAATCATTGATTTGCATGGAACTGTGTGATGCTTGGGGGCGACGCCTCACTGCAGGAGCAGTGGTTAAAAGTGCTCTGTTAGGCGTGTGCTCTGTAAGCTGGGAATGCATGCACATAACGTCTGAGGCTGGCGTGCGTGTAGGTGTGCATGCAGGAGGGCGTGGGCGCGCCCGGCGCTGAGCAGAGGAATCGCCAAGGGGAGTGATCCCGCGACGGCGGCAGGGGCGAGGAGCCGTGGAGGACGGTAAGGCAGGATTGTTTTGTGGGTCCAGGGGCTCCCTGCGGAGAGAGGGTGCTCTGTGTGGGAAGCGAGGAGAACGCCGATTCCTGACTACCCCCCTCTTCAGGAACGGCCTCAGGACGGTCCAAGAACGGTTTCTCTGGAAACTTCTTCCTGAAGGACTTAAGAAGGGCCGGGGCATGAATGTCCTTTGAAGGTACCCAGGATCTCTCTTCAGGGCCAAAGCCCTTCCACTGCACCAAGAACTGGAGCTGACCCCTGGATAGGCGAGAATCCAAAAGAGAGTGAAATTCGTATTCCTTGTTCTTTTGTACCGTAATGGGATCCGGTTTACGAGTCTGATCCGGAAAGAAGTGACTGGAGATAAATGGTTTTAAGAGAGACACATGAAAGACATTGGGAATCTTCATACTGGGTGGTAGTTGGAGCCGGAATGCCACAGGATTGATTTGTTCACAAATAGGGAAGGGTCCCAGGAACTTAGGTGCCAGTTTAGGAGATGGTACATTGAGGTGGATATTCCTAGAGGAGAGCCATACCAAATCCCCTGGTTTGTAACTGGGCGCCGAACGACAACGACGATCGGCCTGTAATTTCGATCTGCGGGAGGAGTTGAGAAGGATAGACTGAATCCTGGACCATGCGGTTTGGAGGGAAGAAATGCGTTCATCTACGGCTGGTACTCCAGAAGGAATGTTGGGGATGGGAAGACAGGGAGGGTGGAACCCATAATTTATAAAGAAGGGTGACTCCCGGGTGGACTCGTTTTTTGCAGAATTGACGGCATACTCTGCCCAAGAGAGGAGTTGAGCCCAATCATCCTGGAAATCGGATATAAAACATTTCAGGTACTTCTCCAGGGATTGATTGATTCTCTCCGTTTGTCCATTGGACTGAGGATGATAGGCGGAAGAGAAGGAAGAAGAGATGCCCAATCTCTTCGTGAAAGCTCTCCAAAATTTGGATACGAACTGAGAACCTCTGTCAGACACAATGGACGAAGGGATCCCATGAATCCGGAAAATCTGCTCCGTAAAAATATCAGCAAGGGCGGGGGAGGTGGGTAATCCTTTAAGTGGAATGAAATGGGACATCTTTGAGAACCTGTCCACGACCACCAAGATAGTGTTCATTCCTCTGGACCTGGGCAACTCCACGATGAAGTCCATAGAAATGTGGGACCAGGGGCGGTCGGGAACTGGAAGGGGTAACAGAAAACCCTGAGGCTTTTGACGGAGAGTCTTGCTTTGAGCGCACGTGGGGCATGCGCGGGTAAACTCCAGAATATCTTGAGACATCCTTGGCCACCAGAAATTCCGACGAATGAGATCAATAGTCTTCTTAAAACCTGGATGACCTGCAGATTTAGAGGAGTGACCCCAAGACAGGACCTCTGGAACAAATTTGGATGGTACAAAGAGCTTGTTGTCGGGAACGACCAAGTCCTTGGGAATGCGTCTCTGGGAGTGCAAAATCTTGTCAAGATTCTTGAAACTAGACGTGGCGAGAATCCTCTCATGTGGAAGGATAGTCTCCAACGATTCCTCTGGCCTCTCTTCAGAAGAATGTATACGGGAGAGTGCGTCTGCCTTTACGTTCTTGGTCCCGGGAATATAGGACAGGTGAAAATCGAATCGAGAAAAAAAAAGAGCCCAACGAGCCTGTCGTGGACCAAGGCATCGAGCGTTGTCTATGTAAAGAAGGTTCTTGTGGTCCGTGAGAATAGTAAATGGCTTTTTTGACCCCTCCAGCAGGTGTCTCCACTCTTGAAGAGCCATCTTCACGGCCAGAAGTTCCCTGTTACCCACGTCATAGTTCCTCTCGGCAGACGAGAATTTCTTGGAAAAATATGCACAGGGATGTAACTTATCTTGGGGCGTGGGTCTCTGGGAAAGAACGGCACCAGCGCCGCAATCAGAAGCGTCGACCTCCAGGACGAAGGGAAGTTCGATGTTGGGATGACGGAGAATAGGTGCGGATATAAAGGCTTCCTTGAGTGTCTCGAAAGCGGAGATGGCCACGGGTGACCAAGCAGAAGGATCAGCTCCTTTTTTGGTGAGCGCAGTGAGGGGTGCCACAATGGTGGAAAAACTCCGTATAAACTTACGATAGTAATTAGCGAACCCTAAAAAAACGTTGTATGGCCTTGAGAGAGTTGGGTCTTGGCCATTCAGTGACTGCTTGAAGTTTACCGGAGTCCATCATAAACCCCTCATCGGAAATGATATACCCCAGGAACGGAGTAGAGGTCGTATGAAAGGTGCAATTCTCCAGTTTGGCGTACAAATGGTGTTCATGGAGACGGGAAAGGACGTAGGAGGTGTGGCGTATATGGTCCTGGAGATCTTTGGAAAAAATCAGGATATCATCCAAGTATACAATAACAAAAATATTGAGTACCTTACGAAAGACGTCGTTGATGAAATCCTGGAAGACAGCGGGAGCATTACATAAGCCGAAAGGCATTACTAGATATTCGTAGTGTCCACTACGCGTGTTGAAGGCCGTCTTCCATTCATCCCCCTTCCTGATGCGCACCAGGTTATAGGCACCACGTAGATCCAACTTGGAAAAAATCTTGGCCCCCTGTTGAACAGTTAGGTAATAAGGGGAAGGGGGTAACGATTTATAATAGTGATGTGGTTTAAACCCCTGTAGTCGATGCAAGGCCTCAACGACCTGTCCTTTTTCTTGACGAAGAAAAACCCAGCCCCTGCTGGGGAATTGGAATGACGAATAAAGCCTTTCTTGAGATTCTCCTGGATATATTCATCCATAGCGTGAGATTCTGGTAACGACAAGGGGTAGGTCTTGGACTTGGGTATGGAGTAACCTGGAACTAGATCGATCGGACAATCGTAAGTCCTGTGTGGCGGCAAGAGGTCTGACTGTACCTTATTGAAAACGTCCCGGAATTGATGGTAAACGGAAGGTAGAATAACTTCGGGAACAGAGGTATTGGCCAGCAGTTGATGAGTCTCGCCTGACCTCGGCCTCCAGGAAATGGGGGCAGAGGAAGTCCAGTCAATGAGAGGATTGTTAAGCTGTAGCCAAGGAAGACCAACAAGGGTGATGGGTATCCCAGGAGCGTGAATGGCATCGAGAACTAAGATCTCCTTGTGCAGATGTGAGGACAGAAGCAAGGGAGCCGTCTCTAAGGAGATGTGGGCCGGGGTAAGAGGACGTCCATCGATACCGACGAGTGCGATGGGAACCTTCTTTCTCACGAGTGGTATGCGGTTTAACCTGGCGAATTCAAGATCCACAAAGTTTCCTCCAGCTCCTGAGTCAATGAAAGCGGCGGTAGAAGTCTTGAACTTATCGCCTGAAAGGGAGACTGTAAATGTAAGTTTCTTAGGGAGTTCACCTTTAGAAAGAGGACGTTGAGACATTACACCCAGAGAGAGCCCCTCTGTACTCACTGGGTGTTCCCGTCCCAGACGCAGTGGACACTCCCGAACCAGATGTTCCATGGATCCGCAGTAGAAACACAATCCCCCGGCGTGGCGGAACTGCCATATCGGTGTGCGGATGCGTTGTACCCCCAATTGCATTGGCTCTGGCAACTCCAGTGCAGGAGTGTTGCTGGGAGTACTGGAGAACGGAACTTGAAAGTTATGGACGCGAGTGCGCTGACGCTCTGAGCGGCGTACCTGGATACGTTGATCCACTCGGACAGCCAAATCAATGAGGACCTCCAATTGATCCGGCCTGGATTGGCGAGAGAGTTCATCCTTGATGGGATCTGCCAGGCCTTGCCAGAACACGGAGACGAGAGCCTCTTGTCCCCAGTTAGTCTCGGCTGCTAGAGTCCGGAATTCCACAGCATACTGCGTCACCATTCGCCGTCCCGGAGTAATCTGGAGGAGGGAAACAGATGCCATCTCCCGACGAGCGGAAGAATCGAATACTTGTTGAAACTCGGCTTTAAATGGTGTGAAATCTTGGGCACGGTCAGAACGTCGCTCCAAAACCGGGGAAGCCCAAGCCAGGGCGCTGCCAGTGAGGAGGTTATAAATGTAGGCTACCTTCTTGCGATCAGTATTGTAGAGATGGGGAGCCATTTTAAACTGCACCTCACACTGGTTTAGGAAACCCCTACAATCTTGCGGTTCACCTGCATAAGGCTTGGGGGGAGGAATCCTTACATCTGAGCTGCTAACTGCGCTTGCGGAGTGGGGGCTTACATCTGGCGGGGTCGCGGTCGGTACCCTGTCTGGGAGTATTGCGACCTGGCGTGTAAGTGTCACAATTTGATCCGCCATGGCCTGGTTATGCTGAAGCAGATTAGAGAGAAACTGTTGAAGTTCGGTCTGTCTGCGTCTTGTGGGCTCGACATAATGTTACGCCGGTGCTGCCCGCAGACCAGACCCGTCCCCTGTGCTGAGGTGGGACGTAGGGATACACGCACCCGCAGCAAAGGGAGCGCGTCCGGAGTGTGGTGTTAGTGTTGCCAGGCCAGGTATAGTAATGAAGACAATACTTGCCAGTACCTGTAGTAGAGGAGGAGTAGTTATTGCCGTTGCCAAGATCAGGGATAGGAGAGTTGCGGATGATCGAAGGTATAAGCCATGTTACAGGGATGCCAGAAGTCACGAAGTCCAAGTAGAGCCGAAGTCGAGAGCCAGAGGGGGTAGTCGTCCAATCCGCGTCAATACCTGAGGAGTCACTGAGTCAAATGCTTCCATACAGAACTATGTCGAGCGACGAGTGATGGGAAGCACAGGCATAATAAAGCTGGGCATGCCAATGGGAAAAGGGGGCAGGCCTGGAGGACTGCAAGGAGTCCTCCCTGATAGGAGGGAGGTGTTACAGCCTTGAAAAAGAACGCTGCGACGTTCGAAATGCATTGGATGGGTCTTTTGCCACATTAAAGTGCCCTTTTAATCATTTTTTTGTCCTGGTTTCTTCCTGCTCCGTTTGTGCTGGTGCGCTTTTTGGTCTCCCTTTTCCAATGGGAAAAGGGGGCAGGCCTGGAGGACTGCAAGGAGTCCTCCCTGATAGGAGGGAGGTGTTACAGCCCAGCTGAGTGTAATCATTGATTTGCATGGAACTGTGTGATGCTTGGGGGCGACGCCTCACTGCAGGAGCAGTGGTTAAAAGTGCTCTGTTAGGCGTGTGCTCTGTAAGCTGGGAATGCATGCACATAACGTCTGAGGCTGGCGTGCGTGTAGGTGTGCATGCAGGAGGGCGTGGGCGCGCCCGGCGCTGAGCAGAGGAATCGCCAAGGGGAGTGATCCCGCGACGGCGGCAGGGGCGAGGAGCCGTGGAGGACGGTAAGGCAGGATTGTTTTGTGGGTCCAGGGGCTCCCTGCGGAGAGAGGGTGCTCTGTGTGGGAAGCGAGGAGAACGCCGATTCCTGACTACCCCCCTCTTCAGGAACGGCCTCAGGACGGTCCAAGAACGGTTTCTCTGGAAACTTCTTCCTGAAGGACTTAAGAAGGGCCGGGGCATGAATGTCCTTTGAAGGTACCCAGGATCTCTCTTCAGGGCCAAAGCCCTTCCACTGCACCAAGAACTGGAGCTGACCCCTGGATAGGCGAGAATCCAAAAGAGAGTGAAATTCGTATTCCTTGTTCTTTTGTACCGTAATGGGATCCGGTTTACGAGTCTGATCCGGAAAGAAGTGACTGGAGATAAATGGTTTTAAGAGAGACACATGAAAGACATTGGGAATCTTCATACTGGGTGGTAGTTGGAGCCGGAATGCCACAGGATTGATTTGTTCACAAATAGGGAAGGGTCCCAGGAACTTAGGTGCCAGTTTAGGAGATGGTACATTGAGGTGGATATTCCTAGAGGAGAGCCATACCAAATCCCCTGGTTTGTAACTGGGCGCTGAACGACAACGACGATCGGCCTGTAATTTCGATCTGCGGGAGGAGTTGAGAAGGATAGACTGAATCCTGGACCATGCGGTTTGGAGGGAAGAAATGCGTTCATCTACGGCTGGTACTCCAGAAGGAATGTTGGGGATGGGAAGACAGGGAGGGTGGAACCCATAATTTATAAAGAAGGGTGACTCCCGGGTGGACTCGTTTTTTGCAGAATTGACGGCATACTCTGCCCAAGAGAGGAGTTGAGCCCAATCATCCTGGAAATCGGATATAAAACATTTCAGGTACTTCTCCAGGGATTGATTGATTCTCTCCGTTTGTCCATTGGACTGAGGATGATAGGCGGAAGAGAAGGAAGAAGAGATGCCCAATCTCTTCGTGAAAGCTCTCCAAAATTTGGATACGAACTGAGAACCTCTGTCAGACACAATGGACGAAGGGATCCCATGAATCCGGAAAATCTGCTCCGTAAAAATATCAGCAAGGGCGGGGGAGGTGGGTAATCCTTTAAGTGGAATGAAATGGGACATCTTTGAGAACCTGTCCACGACCACCAAGATAGTGTTCATTCCTCTGGACCTGGGCAACTCCACGATGAAGTCCATAGAAATGTGGGACCAGGGGCGGTCGGGAACTGGAAGGGGTAACAGAAAACCCTGAGGCTTTTGACGGAGAGTCTTGCTTTGAGCGCACGTGGGGCATGCGCGGGTAAACTCCAGAATATCTTGAGACATCCTTGGCCACCAGAAATTCCGACGAATGAGATCAATAGTCTTCTTAAAACCTGGATGACCTGCAGATTTAGAGGAGTGACCCCAAGACAGGACCTCTGGAACAAATTTGGATGGTACAAAAAGCTTGTTGTCGGGAACGACCAAGTCCTTGGGAATGCGTCTCTGGGAGTGCAAAATCTTGTCAAGATTCTTGAAACTAGACGTGGCGAGAATCCTCTCATGTGGAAGGATAGTCTCCAACGATTCCTCTGGCCTCTCTTCAGAAGAATGTATACGGGAGAGTGCGTCTGCCTTTACGTTCTTGGTCCCGGGAATATAGGACAGGTGAAAATCGAATCGAGAAAAAAAAAGAGCCCAACGAGCCTGTCGTGGACCAAGGCATCGAGCGTTGTCTATGTAAAGAAGGTTCTTGTGGTCCGTGAGAATAGTAAATGGCTTTTTTGACCCCTCCAGCAGGTGTCTCCACTCTTGAAGAGCCATCTTCACGGCCAGAAGTTCCCTGTTACCCACGTCATAGTTCCTCTCGGCAGACGAGAATTTCTTGGAAAAATATGCACAGGGATGTAACTTATCTTGGGGCGTGGGTCTCTGGGAAAGAACGGCACCAGCGCCGCAATCAGAAGCGTCGACCTCCAGGACGAAGGGAAGTTCGATGTTGGGATGACGGAGAATAGGTGCGGATATAAAGGCTTCCTTGAGTGTCTCGAAAGCGGAGATGGCCACGGGTGACCAAGCAGAAGGATCAGCTCCTTTTTTGGTGAGCGCAGTGAGGGGTGCCACAATGGTGGAAAAACTCCGTATAAACTTACGATAGTAATTAGCGAACCCTAAAAAAACGTTGTATGGCCTTGAGAGAGTTGGGTCTTGGCCATTCAGTGACTGCTTGAAGTTTACCGGAGTCCATCATAAACCCCTCATCGGAAATGATATACCCCAGGAACGGAGTAGAGGTCGTATGAAAGGTGCACTTCTCCAGTTTGGCGTACAAATGGTGTTCATGGAGACGGGAAAGGACGTAGGAGGTGTGGCGTATATGGTCCTGGAGATCTTTGGAAAAAATCAGGATATCATCCAAGTATACAATAACAAAAATATTGAGTACCTTACGAAAGACGTCGTTGATGAAATCCTGGAAGACAGCGGGAGCATTACATAAGCCGAAAGGCATTACTAGATATTCGTAGTGTCCACTACGCGTGTTGAAGGCCGTCTTCCATTCATCCCCCTTCCTGATGCGCACCAGGTTATAGGCACCACGTAGATCCAACTTGGAAAAAATCTTGGCCCCCTGTTGAACAGTTAGGTAATAAGGGGAAGGGGGTAACGATTTATAATAGTGATGTGGTTTAAACCCCTGTAGTCGATGCAAGGCCTCAACGACCTGTCCTTTTTCTTGACGAAGAAAAACCCAGCCCCTGCTGGGGAATTGGAATGACGAATAAAGCCTTTCTTGAGATTCTCCTGGATATATTCATCCATAGCGTGAGATTCTGGTAACGACAAGGGGTAGGTCTTGGACTTGGGTATGGAGTAACCTGGAACTAGATCGATCGGACAATCGTAAGTCCTGTGTGGCGGCAAGAGGTCTGACTGTACCTTATTGAAAACGTCCCGGAATTGATGGTAAACGGAAGGTAGAATAACTTCGGGAACAGAGGTATTGGCCAGCAGTTGATGAGTCTCGCCTGACCTCGGCCTCCAGGAAATGGGGGCAGAGGAAGTCCAGTCAATGAGAGGATTGTTAAGCTGTAGCCAAGGAAGACCAACAAGGGTGATGGGTATCCCAGGAGCGTGAATGGCATCGAGAACTAAGATCTCCTTGTGCAGATGTGAGGACAGAAGCAAGGGAGCCGTCTCTAAGGAGATGTGGGCCGGGGTAAGAGGACGTCCATCGATACCGACGAGTGCGATGGGAACCTTCTTTCTCACGAGTGGTATGCGGTTTAACCTGGCGAATTCAAGATCCACAAAGTTTCCTCCAGCTCCTGAGTCAATGAAAGCGGCGGTAGAAGTCTTGAACTTATCGCCTGAAAGGGAGACTGGAAATGTAAGTTTCTTAGGGAGTTCACCTTTAGAAAGAGGACGTTGAGACATTACACCCAGAGAGAGCCCCTCTGTACTCACTGGGTGTTCCCGTCCCAGACGCAGTGGACACTCCCGAACCAGATGTTCCATGGATCCGCAGTAGAAACACAATCCCCCGGCGTGGCGGAACTGCCATATCGGTGTGCGGATGCGTTGTACCCCCAATTGCATTGGCTCTGGCAACTCCAGTGCAGGAGTGTTGCTGGGAGTACTGGAGAACGGAACTTGAAAGTTATGGACGCGAGTGCGCTGACGCTCTGAGCGGCGTACCTGGATACGTTGATCCACTCGGACAGCCAAATCAATGAGGACCTCCAATTGATCCGGCCTGGATTGGCGAGAGAGTTCATCCTTGATGGGATCTGCCAGGCCTTGCCAGAACACGGAGACGAGAGCCTCTTGTCCCCAGTTAGTCTCGGCTGCTAGAGTCCGGAATTCCACAGCATACTGCGTCACCATTCGCCGTCCCGGAGTAATCTGGAGGAGGGAAACAGATGCCATCTCCCGACGAGCGGAAGAATCGAATACTTGTTGAAACTCGGCTTTAAATGGTGTGAAATCTTGGGCACGGTCAGAACGTCGCTCCAAAACCGGGGAAGCCCAAGCCAGGGCGCTGCCAGTGAGGAGGTTATAAATGTAGGCTACCTTCTTGCGATCAGTATTGTAGAGATGGGGAGCCATTTCAAACTGCACCTCACACTGGTTTAGGAAACCCCTACAATCTTGCGGTTCACCTGCATAAGGCTTGGGGGGAGGAATCCTTACATCTGAGCTGCTAACTGCGCTTGCGGAGTGGGGGCTTACATCTGGCGGGGTCGCGGTCGGTACCCTGTCTGGGAGTATTGCGACCTGGCGTGTAAGTGTCACAATTTGATCCGCCATGGCCTGGTTATGCTGAAGCAGATTAGAGAGAAACTGTTGAAGTTCGGTCTGGTCTGCGTCTTGTGGGCTCGACATAATGTTACGCCGGTGCTGCCCGCAGACCAGACCCGTCCCCTGTGCTGAGGTGGGACATAGGGATACACGCACCCGCAGCAAAGGGAGCGCGTCCGGAGTGTGGTGTTAGTGTTGCCAGGCCAGGTATAGTAATGAAGACAATACTTGCCAGTACCGGTAGTAGAGGAGGAGTAGTTATTGCCGTTGCCAAGATCAGGGATAGGAGAGTTGCGGATGATCGAAGGTATAAGCCATGTTACAGGGATGCCAGAAGTCACGAAGTCCAAGTAGAGCCGAAGTCGAGAGCCAGAGGGGGTAGTCGTCCAATCCGCGTCAATACCTGAGGAGTCACTGAGTCAAATGCTTCCATACAGAACTATGTCGAGCGACGAGTGATGGGAAGCACAGGCATAATAAAGCTGGGCATGCCAATGGGAAAAGGGGGCAGGCCTGGAGGACTGCAAGGAGTCCTCCCTGATAGGAGGGAGGTGTTACAGCCTTGAAAAAGAACGCTGCGACGTTCGAAATGCATTGGATGGGTCTTTTGCCACATTAAAGTGCCCTTTTAATCATTTTTTTGTCCTGGTTTCTTCCTGCTCCGTTTGTGCTGGTGCGCTTTTTGGTCTCCCTTTTCCAATGGGAAAAGGGGGCAGGCCTGGAGGACTGCAAGGAGTCCTCCCTGATAGGAGGGAGGTGTTACAGCCCAGCTGAGTGTAATCATTGATTTGCATGGAACTGTGTGATGCTTGGGGGCGACGCCTCACTGCAGGAGCAGTGGTTAAAAGTGCTCTGTTAGGCGTGTGCTCTGTAAGCTGGGAATGCATGCACATAACGTCTGAGGCTGGCGTGCGTGTAGGTGTGCATGCAGGAGGGCGTGGGCGCGCCCGGCGCTGAGCAGAGGAATCGCCAAGGGGAGTGATCCCGCGACGGCGGCAGGGGCGAGGAGCCGTGGAGGACGGTAAGGCAGGATTGTTTTGTGGGTCCAGGGGCTCCCTGCGGAGAGAGGGTGCTCTGTGTGGGAAGAGAGGAGAACGCCGATTCCTGACTACCCCCCTCTTCAGGAACGGCCTCAGGACGGTCCAAGAACGGTTTCTCTGGAAACTTCTTCCTGAAGGACTTAAGAAGGGCCGGGGCATGAATGTCCTTTGAAGGTACCCAGGATCTCTCTTCAGGGCCAAAGCCCTTCCACTGCACCAAGAACTGGAGCTGACCCCTGGATAGGCGAGAATCCAAAAGAGAGTGAAATTCGTATTCCTTGTTCTTTTGTACCGTAATGGGATCCGGTTTACGAGTCTGATCCGGAAAGAAGTGACTGGAGATAAATGGTTTTAAGAGAGACACATGAAAGACATTGGGAATCTTCATACTGGGTGGTAGTTGGAGCCGGAATGCCACAGGATTGATTTGTTCACACATAGGGAAGGGTCCCAGGAACTTAGGTGCCAGTTTAGGAGATGGTACATTGAGGTGGATATTCCTAGAGGAGAGCCATACCAAATCCCCTGGTTTGTAACTGGGCGCCGAACGACAACGACGATCGGCCTGTAATTTCGATCTGCGGGAGGAGTTGAGAAGGATAGACTGAATCCTGGACCATGCGGTTTGGAGGGAAGAAATGCGTTCATCTACGGCTGGTACTCCAGAAGGAATGTTGGGGATGGGAAGACAGGGAGGGTGGAACCCATAATTTATAAAGAAGGGTGACTCCCGGGTGGACTCGTTTTTTGCAGAATTGACGGCATACTCTGCCCAAGAGAGGAGTTGAGCCCAATCATCCTGGAAATCGGATATAAAACATTTCAGGTACTTCTCCAGGGATTGATTGATTCTCTCCGTTTGTCCATTGGACTGAGGATGATAGGCGGAAGAGAAGGAAGAAGAGATGCCCAATCTCTTCGTGAAAGCTCTCCAAAATTTGGATACGAACTGAGAACCTCTGTCAGACACAATGGACGAAGGGATCCCATGAATCCGGAAAATCTGCTCCGTAAAAATATCAGCAAGGGCGGGGGAGGTGGGTAATCCTTTAAGTGGAATGAAATGGGACATCTTTGAGAACCTGTCCACGACCACCAAGATAGTGTTCATTCCTCTGGACCTGGGCAACTCCACGATGAAGTCCATAGAAATGTGGGACCAGGGGCGGTCGGGAACTGGAAGGGGTAACAGAAAACCCTGAGGCTTTTGACGGAGAGTCTTGCTTTGAGCGCACGTGGGGCATGCGCGGGTAAACTCCAGAATATCTTGAGACATCCTTGGCCACCAGAAATTCCGACGAATGAGATCAATAGTCTTCTTAAAACCTGGATGACCTGCAGATTTAGAGGAGTGACCCCAAGACAGGACCTCTGGAACAAATTTGGATGGTACAAAGAGCTTGTTGTCGGGAACGACCAAGTCCTTGGGAATGCGTCTCTGGGAGTGCAAAATCTTGTCAAGATTCTTGAAACTAGACGTGGCGAGAATCCTCTCATGTGGAAGGATAGTCTCCAACGATTCCTCTGGCCTCTCTTCAGAAGAATGTATACGGGAGAGTGCGTCTGCCTTTACGTTCTTGGTCCCGGGAATATAGGACAGGTGAAAATCGAATCGAGAAAAAAAAAGAGCCCAACGAGCCTGTCGTGGACCAAGGCATCGAGCGTTGTCTATGTAAAGAAGGTTCTTGTGGTCCGTGAGAATAGTAAATGGCTCTTTTGACCCCTCCAGCAGGTGTCTCCACTCTTGAAGAGCCATCTTCACGGCCAGAAGTTCCCTGTTACCCACGTCATAGTTCCTCTCGGCAGACGAGAATTTCTTGGAAAAATATGCACAGGGATGTAACTTATCTTGGGGCGTGGGTCTCTGGGAAAGAACGGCACCAGCGCCGCAATCAGAAGTGTCGACCTCCAGGACGAAGGGAAGTTCGATGTTGGGATGACGGAGAATAGGTGCGGATATAAAGGCTTCCTTGAGTGTCTCGAAGGCGGAGATGGCCTCGGGTGACCAAGCAGAAGGATCAGCTCCTTTTTTGGTGAGCGCAGTGAGGGGTGCCACAATGGTGGAAAAACTCCGTATAAACTTACGATAGTAATTAGCGAACCCTAAAAAAACGTTGTATGGCCTTGAGAGAGTTGGGTCTTGGCCATTCAGTGACTGCTTGAAGTTTACCGGAGTCCATCATAAACCCCTCATCGGAAATGATATACCCCAGGAACGGAGTAGAGGTCGTATGAAAGGTGCACTTCTCCAGTTTGGCGTACAAATGGTGTTCATGGAGACGGGAAAGGACGTAGGAGGTGTGGCGTATATGGTCCTGGAGATCTTTGGAAAAAATCAGGATATCATCCAAGTATACAATAACAAAAATATTGAGTACCTTACGAAAGACGTCGTTGATGAAATCCTGGAAGACAGCGGGAGCATTACATAAGCCGAAAGGCATTACTAGATATTCGTAGTGTCCACTACGCGTGTTGAAGGCCGTCTTCCATTCATCCCCCTTCCTGATGCGCACCAGGTTATAGGCACCACGTAGATCCAACTTGGAAAAAATCTTGGCCCCCTGTTGAACAGTTAGGTAATAAGGGGAAGGGGGTAATGATTTATAATAGTGATGTGGTTTAAACCCCTGTAGTCGATGCAAGGCCTCAACGACCTGTCCTTTTTCTTGACGAAGAAAAACCCAGGCCCTGCTGGGGAATTGGAATGACGAATAAAGCCTTTCTTGAGATTCTCCTGGATATATTCATCCATAGCGTGAGATTCTGGTAACGACAAGGGGTAAGTCTTGGACTTGGGTATGGAGTAACCTGGAACTAGATCGATCGGACAATCGTAAGTCCTGTGTGGCGGCAAGAGGTCTGACTGTACCTTATTGAAAACGTCCCGGAATTGATGGTAAACGGAAGGTAGAATAACTTCGGGAACAGAGGTATTGGCCAGCAGTTGATGAGTCTCGCCTGACCTCGGCCTCCAGGAAATGGGGGCAGAGGAAGTCCAGTCAATGAGAGGATTGTTAAGCTGTAGCCAAGGAAGACCAACAAGGGTGATGGGTATCCCAGGAGCGTGAATGGCATTGAGAACTAAGATCTCCTTGTGCAGATGTGAGGACAGAAGCAAGGGAGCCGTCTCTAAGGAGATGTGGGCCGGGGTAAGAGGACGTCCATTGATACCGACGAGTGCGATGGGAACCTTCTTTCTCACGAGTGGTATGCGGTTTAACCTGGCGAATTCAAGATCCACAAAGTTTCCTCCAGCTCCTGAGTCAATGAAAGCGGCGGTAGAAGTCTTGAACTTATCGCCTGAAAGGGAGACTGGAAATGTAAGTTTCTTAGGGAGTTCACCTTTAGAAAGAGGACGTTGAGACATTACACCCAGAGAGAGCCCCTCTGTACTCACTGGGTGTTCCCGTCCCAGACGCAGTGGACACTCCCGAACCAGATGTTCCATGGATCCGCAGTAGAAACACAATCCCCCGGCGTGGCGGAACTGCCATATCGGTGTGCGGATGCGTTGTACCCCCAATTGCATTGGCTCTAGCAACTCCAGTGCAGGAGTGTTGCTGGGAGTACTGGAGAACGGAACTTGAAAGTTATGGACGCGAGTGCGCTGACGCTCTGAGCGGCGTACCTGGATACGTTGATCCACTCGGACAGCCAAATCAATGAGGACCTCCAATTGATCCGGCCTGGATTGGCGAGAGAGTTCATCCTTGATGGGATCTGCCAGGCCTTGCCAGAACACGGAGACGAGAGCCTCTTGTCCCCAGTTAGTCTCGGCTGCTAGAGTCCGGAATTCCACAGCATACTGCGTCACCATTCGCCGTCCCGGAGTAATCTGGAGGAGGGAAACAGATGCCATCTCCCGACGAGCGGAAGAATCGAATACTTGTTGAAACTCGGCTTTAAATGGCGTGAAATCTTGGGTACGGTCAGAACGTCGCTCCAAAACCGGGGAAGCCCAAGCCAGGGCGCTGCCAGTGAGGAGGTTATAAATGTAGGCTACCTTCTTGCGATCAGTATTGTAGAGATGGGGAGCCATTTCAAACTGCACCTCACACTGGTTTAGGAAACCCCTACAATCTTGCGGTTCACCTGCATAAGGCTTGGGGGGAGGAATCCTTACATCTGAGCTGCTAACTGCGCTTGCGGAGTGGGGGCTTACATCTGGCGGGGTCGCGGTCGGTACCTTGTCTGGGAGTACTGCGACCTGGCGTGTAAGTGTCACAATTTGATCCGCCATGGCCTGGTTATGCTGAAGCAGATTAGAGAGAAACTGTTGAAGTTCGGTCTGGTCTGCGTCTTGTGGGCTCGACATAATGTTACGCCGGTGCTGCCCGCAGACCAGACCCATCCCCTGTGCTGAGGTGGGACGTAGGGATACACGCACCCGCAGCAAAGGGAGCGCGTCCGGAGTGTGGTGTTAGTGTTGCCAGGCCAGGTATAGTAATGAAGACAATACTTGCCAGTACCGGTAGTAGAGGAGGAGTAGTTATTGCCGTTGCCAAGATCAGGGATAGGAGAGTTGCGGATGATCGAAGGTATAAGCCATGTTACAGGGATGCCAGAAGTCACGAAGTCCAAGTAGAGCCGAAGTCGAGAGCCAGAGGGGGTAGTCGTCCAATCCGCGTCAATACCTGAGGAGTCACTGAGTCAAATGCTTCCATACAGAACTATGTCGAGCGACGAGTGATGGGAAGCACAGGCATAATAAAGCTGGGCATGCCAATGGGAAAAGGGGGCAGGCCTGGAGGACTGCAAGGAGTCCTCCCTGATAGGAGGGAGGTGTTACAGCCTTGAAAAAGAACGCTGCGACGTTCGAAATGCATTGGATGGGTCTTTTGCCACATTAAAGTGCCCTTTTAATCATTTTTTTGTCCTGGTTTCTTCCTGCTCCGTTTGTGCTGGTGCGCTTTTTGGTCTCCCTTTTCCAATGGGAAAAGGGGGCAGGCCTGGAGGACTGCAAGGAGTCCTCCCTGATAGGAGGGAGGTGTTACAGCCCAGCTGAGTGTAATCATTGATTTGCATGGAACTGTGTGATGCTTGGGGGCGACGCCTCACTGCAGGAGCAGTGGTTAAAAGTGCTCTGTTAGGCGTGTGCTATGTAACCTGGGAATGCATGCACATAACGTCTGAGGCTGGCGTGCGTGTAGGTGTGCATGCAGGAGGGCGTGGGCGCACCCGGCGCTGAGCAGAGGAATCGCTGAGGGGAGTGATCCCGCGACGGCGGCAGGGGCGAGGAGCCATGGAGGACGGTAAGGCAGGATTGTTTTGTGGGTCCAGGGGCTCCCTGCGGAGAGAGGGTGCTCTGTGTGGGAAGCGAGGAGAACACCGATTCCTGACACTCTATTGTTCACTGCCGGACTTGTCCTCTTGTTATTTTGTCCCTTCCCTCTCTGCTGGATCTCCAGTTCATGACCCTTGCCTGTCTGACCTCCCATTTGCCTATCGCCTGCTTGTAACTGTGCCTGCCTCACACACTGTTCACGTCTGAAACTCTCTTCTGAACACCTCCACCCGTTTCCTGATACAATTCTCTCTGCAAGTTTCACCACAGCCCCAGGGTGCAACTCGTTACCCCCTTGTGTGGTATCAGAGGGGAGGGGGGTTGCTTCCTGATAGCTGTGGTGGTTATCCATCTGCTCCTGTGTGCCCTACTATCTGTGTTGTCATAAAATCAGTCCAGAGAGGTGTTAACAGATGATTTTATTGAGATTCATACCAGATAAACTTAGTTATTCAACATAATACAAAAAAGAACACATATTTTTTATGATTTGGTACAAGTATTTAGAAATACGTATATTACAAGCTGTTTGGTGGACATTTTTCATATCCAGGTCAAGAAAACTTCGAAGAACTAAAGTAAATGCATGTAGCTTGTATCGACTTTTTTTTTTTTTAGTAAAATGTGCACTTAATTCCTTTTCAGACAAATGAATAAGTTATCACCCTGAGCTATATTGTTACACCAGTGCTGCCCGCAGACCAGACCCATCCCCAGTGCCGAAGGGGGAAGTAGGGATACACGCACCCGCAGCAAAGGGAGCGAGTCCGGAGTGTGGTTTTAAGCGTTGCTAGGCCAGATATAACTAATGTAGACAATACTTGGGTACCTGGTATAGGAGTAGAATAGTGATTGCCTTCCCGAAGTCAGGGAGCAGAGAGTGAGGAAGGTTGAAGTCCAAGCTGTGATCGTGGGATGCCAGAGAATACGTAGTCCAAGGAGAGCCGAAGTCGAGAGCCAAGGGAGTAGTCGTACGAGCCGTGTCAAAACCTGTAGTAACCGAGAGTTCACCAAACACATCTATACTATCTAACAAAAATGTGATGTGCTCTGGTGTGAGTGATGCAGTATTCAAATAATACGAGATGGCATTAATACCATCCATGATTAATTGAAGTGTAAAGAGCCTGTACGTCCATTGTGACTATGAGATATTCCTCAGACCATGGATAATCCTAGACTAATTCCAAGACCGCAGTTGTGTCCTTAAAATATGGTGGAGTAGATTGAACTAAATCCTGTAAATAATAATCTATATATTCTGATAAATGTGAAGTAATGGAATCAATACCTGCAATGATGGGACGACCTTGGGGAAAAAGCTGTGACTAAACATTGGAACATTGTAAAAGAAGATCCGATATTAGGTATTACTGTAGAAAATAAACCAAAAATCTGTTTTAGAAAATCTATGTCTGTGTCATATGCAAATATATGGATAGACAAAAAGAGTTTCTTTTACCATCAGGAAAATCAAATAAAATTGAGGCATTTATTAATTGCAAAGCCAAGTTTATTGTCTACAGAATTTCATGTGCCTGTGGCCTGGATTATGTAGGCAAGACTAAGATAGAACTTCACATTAGAATAAAAGAACATGTAAATAATATTAAAAATGCAAAAAAAAACGGAGACTTCCGGTGACGTAATCGGGAATGGTTGACTAGGTGAAGAGCTCCTGACATCCTGCAAAGAAAGTGATCAGATTGAGCATCTCACACGGCTAAAAAATCCCCCAAAAGTGGCCAATATCCCTCCTGAAGGCAAGGAAATTGCAGGCAAGCAGCAGAAAAAAACACAAAACTCAATCACAAAGTTTTTCCCGCCTGCACAACGCCAATTGGAGTCGACCTCCGAGCCCCAAGATGGCGGCGAGGAGCTCGAGCATGCCGCGGAGGCCGAAATGCTGGGACAATTTGACCCATCCCAACAAGGACTAAACAAAGACTTCTTCGAATCCCTGTTCCTCAGGATGAGGAGGGGTTTTGAAGAAGACCTAGAGATGGCCCTCCAGGGAATCAGATCGGACCTGGGTCCCTCACTACACGAGCCGAGGTCTTAGAGGCCAAAATGGATGCAGCCACGATATCCCACTCCAACGCAGAAGATGATATGGCCAGACTGAGTCGCGAAATCACGGAATTAAAAAGCGCCCTCGAGGATCAAGAAAATCGAGATCGGAGACAACATCTGCGCTTCAGGAGTATCCCTGAATCAGTGCCGCCAGAATCTCTCCAAGCCTACCTCAAAAAGGTATTTTTAAATTTGGTTCCTGAGCTGTCTGAACATGACCTCCAGCTCGATAGGGCACATAGAGCCCTGGGACCTAAATCCCCGGATCCGAACCGCCCTAGGGACGTGATTGCGAAATTTCATGTATATGCCGTGAAGGAAAAGATAATGTCGGCCGCGAGAGGGGCGGGGGACATCCATGTGGACGATTACACTATCCAGATCTTCAGCGACTTATCCAGGCTCACTGTCACCAAAAGAAGCGAGATGAATCCCCTCACATCTCTCCTAAGAGACCGAGGAGTCAAGTATCGTTGGTGCTTCCCCTTCAAATTAATTGTACCCAGGAATGGCAGATATTTTACCATCTCGGACCCTGAAGACTCCAGCGACTTCCTAAAAGCTCTCGGCATATCTCCCCCGCGGGGTGAAGACCACCCCTCTTGCGCCATGGCACGGCCAGAATCCACGGAGACTCCAAGAGCATCAGAACATCTCGCCAACCAGAGGATCCATTGACCCAAGCGCTACCCAACTACTTACCAGGCGGCTCCTCTTTCCTCTCCTCCACATGAGCACCCCTAAACACAGAAACCTACTTACTCCCTCGAGTGCGAACCCGCTGCTCCACCCCGTAAGCTGCTCACAGGACACTCCATCTCTGGCTGGCATCGCATCCCCACCCCCTGACCCCCCATCCCTCCCGAGGAATTGACCCGAGCAAGATTTCCCTTGTTACTCAATCAACTCCGCCCCCCCCCCCCCAACCCCTCACCTCGCCCACCCTTACCTCACTGTCCCTCTCCTGGCTGCTGCCGACCTGACCCGTCGGATCCCTCATGATGAGCCGAAGAATGGAAGGCTTCCCGCAGGTCCCCGCCTCCCTCCACGCCGGCAGAAGCTGAACCGCGATAGATTCACTACGAGCATACCACATCTGACAACGTACCACAGAGCTGAGGAGCTGAGACTGTCTCTCTACGGAGTTGCAGAAAATCCCAGGGCCGCTCTCTCCTGTTAGCTGCTTTCACCAAGCCGCAGCAGCCCGGACACGAACGATAGGAGTTTTCCAAACCCAAAAGACACTAAACCTGCTCGGAATCCCCGAGTAGAGGACTCTCACCCCTCTCCAACAAACTCAGAGGGAAGGTCGTATATTTCCAATCTTCCCCTCTTACCCCCCCCCCCGGGTCCCACGACTCCTTCCCATCCCCCCCCCAAGTTTCACTTACATTAGAGGGTGTAAAATGGCCCCCCTGACCCCAAGCCCAAACTCCTGCACTCTGGTCCTCCCCCCCCAATTGCTATATCCCTCCAAATGCGTATCAAAAAAGTATAATGTCATGATGAATGTACATTGCTGAAAAACTCTTATAAGTGTCCCACTGCGAAGCCCCTGATGTACTCCCCCCCTCCCCCCTAACCCCCCACCCCCTCTCCTTCCCCCTCCCCCCCTCCCCTCCCCTCTCCCCGCTCCCTCCCCCCCTTCCTCCCTGCCCCCCCTCCCCCTCCCTCCCTCCCTCTCTTCCCCTCCCTCCCACTCTTCCCCCCTCCCTCTCTTCCCCCTCGAGTTCCGCTACCCCATCCCTCCCCCACAGGAACCACCTGCAACATAAAGTGTAATGATCTCCCCTAACCCTTACCCTAAAACTCCCGCTCACCTGTATACACCCCTATCCAAATGTTATATCCCCCCAAATGCATATCAAAGGAGTATAATATCATGTTGAATGTACACTGCTAATTAAGTCCCATAATTATTCCAATGCGATGTTTCGTATGCACTCCCCTCCTCCTCCCCCCCTCCCCCCTCCTCTCCCCTTCCCCCGTCTCCTCCCCCCTCCCCCTCCCCTTCCCTTCACCTGTCTCCTCTCCCCCCCCCTCCCCTCACCCCTCCACTCCCCGGATATTCAAGTAAAAAGGGCGCATTGAGCTCTCCTCCGCGACTGTATGCACCCCTCTTGGCGTGTGATGGCCCCCTCAAACAGGCTTCATGGTAGAAGAATATTATGTTGATTGTACATTGATGGAAAAGTCTTATATCTGACCTAATGCGATGCCTCCAAAGCACCCTCCTCCCCCATCCTCCCTCTCCCTCCCTCTCTCCAAATGAAGCACAGCACTAGGTTGTAGAAGCACGGTTTCTAAGCTCATACACTAATCCAATTACGATGCACAGGAAATATAGCCCCTCCTCCCACCCCGCCTCCCCCCTCCTCCCCCCTTCCCCCCTCCCCTCTTCCCTCCCACTCCTTCCCCAGCCCCAACCCCCCCCTTTCCCCTCCCACCCCTCCACCCAAGAAGCTATCGCTATAAAGAGTGTAAAGAACTTCCACAACCAGCTACCACTCTCTTGATAACCTCTATACATCCCACCCAATATCTTAGATAACCTACACATACCCCCTACCCCCCTTCCCCCTCCCCTGCTAGCCCTCCCCCCCTCCCACGGTATCTAATAATCAATGAGAAACACTGTGGTTTAGAGCTGACACCCCCTCCTCAACGTCACACGCTGGAATTGAGTCTGACAAGAGATCCTCATATACCCCATGCCCCTCCCCCCATGTCCCTCCTCCCCCCCAAAAATGAGGTTTTTAAATGGAGGCCCACGAGTCCCCTCAATCAAGGTCAGCAACTAACCAAATCAGGAGAATATCAAATGTAAACCTTAACACAAGCTCTTCCAATTGTATGTATCTGTATTATTTATTTCTCTGCCACCCAGATGAGGTTCATATCTCCCTGCCCTCCCCAATCTCCCCCTCCCCCCCACCATCCGACCCCCTCCCTCCCACAGCTCCTCTTTGATCTCAAATAGAAGGCTTACTTTTGTTTCAACCCCAGTTGATTGTCCACCAAATGCTCCAGGTTTCCCCCCCACATAATACCCCCATTAGCTCCCAGCTCCCCAGTACGATTGTTTAGAAAAGTTATTATATTTCCTGTGTTATCCCTCCCCTTGCAAATCGCAGATTCTCTATCAGAAATGTTTACAGGTTTGTTACGTTATTCCCCCACCCCCTGCTACATGCAGATTCCCTACCTGCCTCAAACTAGGTTGGACCTCGAATCCTGGTCTCGCCCCATGTTTGGCGCCCCGGAAAGATCTCAAGGGGTCCTGAACCCCCTTCCTTTGCCACCACGGTGCCAAAGGAAACCTCTATTGGGCTCCCGGAAAGCCTGCATTCTTTCTCCCCCTTATGTGTCCTCAACCCCCCCCTACCCAGCCCCCCTCCCCCTCACCCCCACTCTCCGGCCCCTCCCACCCACAAGGGTCCCAGCATAGACTACACGAGTCCCCTTGCCACCCCTCTCAGAGGGCCCACCTACCCCCGACATGAGAGCCACTCAGGGTCCAGAGTCTTTAACTCTGGGAGCAGAATGCTCACATAATGTCATCAATTAAAATTATCTCCCTTAATGTTAAGGGCCTCAACTCAGTTAGAAAACGTAAACTAGCACTTCAAGAACTTAAAAAACCAAAGGCGACACTATCTGCATACAAGAAACCTACTTTAACTCATCTGAGCCCCCTAATACGTTCAAGCACGCCTTCCCCCAAGCTTTTTTCGCATCCTCCCTCAACAAGAAAAGGGGAGTAGCCGTATTGATAAAAAACAACGTCCCTTTCGCCCCTACAAAGATAACAAGAGACCCGGAGGGGAAATGCTTGTTCCTACAGGGCACCCTGTTGGGATCTCCCATCTCTATCATTAATGTATATGCCCCCAACGAAAATCAAGTCCATTTTCTCCAGAACCTACTCGACTCTCTGGACCAAACCGTTCTCTCTTCATTACTAGTGGTTGGAGACTTTAACATGGTCCTCTCCCCAGACCACGACAAATCCACACTGCCCACAACCCCTCACGATGCCCAAACACAGAAAAAGGTCAAAAAATTCAGAGAAACTTTTCAAAATTTCTCCCTTGCGGATATCTAGAGGACCCAGCACGTGGGTCAGAAGGACTACACATTCTTTTCAGCTCCGCATCAGTCTTACTCGCGGATTGACTACTTTCTAGGCACCAATAATGTTCTCCAGGCATCCTCCCATTCCAACATAGGCCCAATCACATGGTCTGATCATGCCCCTGTCGAACTAACCCTCTCTCTGCCCTTCGTCAAAAGCTCTGCATATAAATGGAAACTAAACGACTCCCTCCTCAACGACCCGCAGGTAGTTAAGTCAATCAAACAAAAACTAGCCTCAATCTTTGAGATAAATAGAGGATCCGTCTCAGCAGCAGCAATGCTCTGGGAAGCACACAAAGCTACAATTAGAGGGGATCTTATCTCGCTAGCCTCCCACAAGAAAAAAATTAAACTTAAAATGCAAAAAGAACTAACAGACAAGATCCTGGCCCTTGAACAACAACATAAAAAAGCCCCCGCTAAAAGATTGTTCAGAACACTCGACAAAACAAGAAAAAAAAAGGAGCTAAAACTATCTCAGCTCGAAGAGGTAGAGAGAGCATTATAATGGACCAACCAAAGGTTCTATGACAGGGGCAATAAGGCAGACAAGCTCCTGGCCTCAAAACTTAGAGGTATAAAGGCAAAAGCCCAAATTACGAAGATCCACACGAAAAGCGGCCAGATATCCTATAATGAAAAAGAGATTGCACAGGAGTTCGCGAAATTCTATGAGGATCTTTACAACCTCCACCCCCCTAGCCAAGAGCAGGATAGTGCCAAAATAGCCTCGCAATACCTGGCCCAGTGTAACTTACCCTCCCCTATCTATGGAAGAGCTCGAGACCCTGAACCAAAAAATCTCACAAGAGGAATTGACCCAAGCCATAAGCTCCCTCAAAATAGCTAAGACACCAGGCCCAGACGGCTTTTCCAATGCCTATTACCAAACGTTCAGCAACTCTTTCCCCCTACCTATTAGACATGTTCAACTCCTTTCTGGAAGGTGAACCGATCTCAGGCACAATCTCGGCCGCCAGCCTAGCTATCATCCACATGGACCGATCTCCCTGCTTAATACAGACCTCCAAACTCTTCAGCAAAATCCTAGCAAACAGGCTAAACCCGATTCTCCCCAGACTTATTCATATAGACCAAGTGGGCTTTGTGTCAGGAAGACAGGCCTCTGACAACACCCGCAAAATTATTGACATTATTGACCATGTTCATCTCAATAAGTTCCAAGCTATGATACTAAGCCTTGACGCCGAGAAGGCATTTGACCGGATCAAATGGTCTTTCCTTGACCAAACTATGCTTAAATTTGGCTTTATAGGCCCTTTACTTGAGGGAGTCCATGCCCTTTACCAGAATCCCACTGCATACCTGAAACTCCTGGGTGGACAGTCAAACCCAATCCCAACAAAAAATTGAACCAGACAGGGTTGCCCCCTTTCCCCACTATTATTTGCTATCTCAATTGAACCACATGGGCCCAAATCAGAGCCGAACCAAGCATCCCAATCGCAGATATAGAATATAAAATCTTTCTCTTCGCTGATGACGTTATACTGACCCTTGCCGACCCACATATCTCCCTCCCCAATTTACAGAAACTATTAGACCAATTTAGCCAGGTCTCTGACTACAAGATAAACATGGATAAATCCGAAGCGCTTAACCTCTTCCTCCCAGACCCCATATGGAAACTGCTAAAATCAAATTACAAATATAAATGGAACACCTCCCACATAAAATATCTAGGAATAAAAATAACTAAGTCATATAGCTCTCTGTATCAAACTAACTTCCCGGCCCATATTCGACCAAATCAAAAGAGACTTAGACGCATGGAACACCCACCAGATCTCCTGGTTTGGTTGAATTGTTTGTGCTAAAATGAATATCCTCACCCGTTTACTGTATTATTTCCAAACACTTCCAGTCCCAGTCCCGCTATCAGAACTAAGGAACATACAGTATCATATCCTTCGCTTCATATGGAAACAATGCAAACCCAGGGTCCCGAGGTCAGTATTGCTGTCCTCAAAGACGAGAGGGGATCTGGGGGCCCCAGACGTGGTCAGATACTACCAGGCAGCTCAGCTGAGACAGGCAGTTGTTTGGAATAACCCCCCAACCTCCAACTGTTGGTTAGCGATAGAGTATCACCACGCATCCCCCACCCCCTCCCGGTACTGCTATGGTCCCAGGCACACAAAGAAAAGAGACCCCAGAAACTCGAGCTTGGGTCAATGAGATGCACGTGGTCCACCTGGATTAAAAACAAAGGGAAATATGGCCTATCTTCATCCCCCTCCCAACTCACCCCCATTTTCGGAAACCCAGAATTCACGCCTCGGTGCTCTTGTAACCAATTTGGTCAATTTCAGGACCTAGATATTAGAACGGTTGCAGACCTGCTGAAGAATGACGAAGCTCTGTACTTCCAAGAGCTCAAAATTAAATTCTCCTCCCCCCATCTTCAAATTCCTACAGATAAGGCATTTCCTGCGAGCTCTATCCCAAAACTCCAAATTCCCTTCGCAGACCAGATTCGAATCTCTCTGCCTAAAAGGCGAATACCAGAGAGGATTAATTTCCGAAATTTACAGTACAACCGAGGCTTCCCACCCCCCACCCTCCATATGCAAAAATGGAGCGCTGATCAAACCTACAAATGGACCTTGAGGACTGGGAGGATGTCTGGGAAGCAGCTTCCAAAACATCGATTTGCTCCATCACAAAAGAAAATATCTATAAAATCCTTTTTCAGTGGTACCTGACCCCGAGCAGACTGAGCCAGATCTTCCCTGGCACAACAGACTTGTGCTGGAGAGGATGTGGTCAAAGGGGTGACATGGCCCATATTTGGTGGTCATGCCCGGAGAGCCAGAAGTTCTGGACCAGAGTCCAAAGACTCCTGTATGAAACCCTAGGACTGGAAATTCCCTTGGACCCTCTGACATACGTGCTGGGGAAACCACTAGAGGACCTTCCCGCCCCACTGGCTGATCTCCGCTATCCTAACGGCCGCAAGGTGCTCGGTTGTGGCGGCCTGGAAACAAATAAAAGCCCCCTCCAGGAGAACAGTAGTGAACAGAATAGACACAGTTTTGAGTATGGAAAGACTCACGGCCATGTTGAAACAGAAAATGCCCCAATTCTATAAAACTTGGGAACCATGACCTGGCTCGGGAGCCCCGTCTCTCCTGCAGGTTCTAGCCCAAAACTGACCCCCATTGGTGCAGGAGGGATCGGAGACACCTCCGATCAACCCCCGACAACTCCCCCCTCCACCCTCCTCCTCCCTCCACTGCCCCCCTCTCTCTCCTGGTCGTTCCAATCTATCCCCCCATCCCTCGTCCACCCCTCTTCTTAATATAAAAATGGAAAATGGTTTATTGGTTTATCCCATACGTTTCGCAGTCATGTGCCTATGACTCTTTATTTTTGTACTGCTTTGACTGTTGTTACTATCTGTATTTCCCCTGCACGCTTCCAATAAAGGAAAAAGATTGTAAAAAAAAAACAAACAAAAAAAACATTTACAGCAAAATAAAAAATTGCACAATCTCCCAGAACATTTTTTTTAATTAAATCATGATAGTGATCTAACAAATGTTAAATTCATGGGTTTAGAGCAAATACCCCATAATATCAGAGGGGGTGATAGAAACAAGATATTAATGCAAAAAGTACAACAATGGATTTATGTTTTGCATACAAGGGCTCCCAATGGTTTAAATGAACATGTTGATATTGTCCCTTTCCTATAAAGAGTCAATGATTACCTTTTAAATATATTTTTTAATTTTTAAACTTTTTGTGTAATTGTTTATATAGAATGTAAATAAAATGCATTGAGATTCATTTGGATTTCTATATTTAATAGCACTGATGTTTAACAAATCATATTAATATGGTTGTATACTTTGTAGTAATTTTAATACATTTTAATATGTAGCTGATTTAATGTTGAACAATCAGTGGTAAGCATATATTAGATAGCTATCCCACCTGACGAAGCTTTTGATAGAAGCAAAACTAGTAGGGTTCACTAGGTGGTTAGAAAGTATCTGATAAGATACTTTCTGATCAGAGGTTTGAAAGAACCACGGAGGTTCCTTGCTGATACACCACTGACGTCAGACGCTAACACGGGCTTGGAACTCGGAAACCGGAAGAGCTTGAAAGAGCATAATGTGGAGGTACCCTGCTCTTGCAGGCAAAGGCAGCGTTCCCGAGCGTTCCTGCAGACGCGGTAACCAACCGACAGCCCCTGACAAGAAGGACACAAGGACATTATAAGGTGACCCATACAGAGACAAAACTAAAGTGATATACTTTGTGGATGTACATCTTTATGGAACGGTGTCCTCTAATGCGGAGACGTCATACCTCTGGTGCTGCACTATCCATTTCTTACTTGTAAGTAAGAATAGGGGCTTAGTGACCTAATATATCTTTTACATTACCTAAGAGTTCTGTGTTTTGCCTTGTAGCCTTGTGTTACTGCGTTGCTGCTTTGCTGTGCCTTGCCTTGTGCTTTCTCTGCCTGATGAATTTTTTTTCCTGCATGGAACTAGTGCTCGGTTTTCTTTTTCTCTTTGTGTATGCTGTGAAAACCAAGGAACACCTATACCCCAGGACAAGGGGGCTTCTACACAAGGACGCTGCACTACACACGAGTCCTTGGCTTTTGGCCCCACACATCAATTAAGATATCACCCCACGTCGATGTATATGTGTTTTGACACCTGAAATGTTGATTCCTTACTGCAGTGCTAAGTGGGATTTCTTCCAGCTAAATTCGACTGTATGTGGGTCTGTTATATCTGTCATTTAAAGACTGTTGGAAGTTCATAGTTGAATTCAGCCATATTTGCTTATGTGTTTAGAGCACCACACTGTGTTTTTTTTTTTAATATCTATCAATTTTAGCACTAACTTCAGCTAGAACTATATTGTCATTCTCTATCAAAATTTTAAGAAGTTCCAAGGAACACACATTAAGTGTAGTCTCCCATCTCTTTTTCAAATGACTATCTGTGAAGTCAAATGAGGGAAATATTTGAATTCTTAACCCTCTCGGGGTCAATTTATTTTGGACATAGTGGTCCAAAGCAGTTTTGTTCCACCAGCTTCGTAGCCTCCTCAGTGAAAGATGTTTAGAAATGTTCAACTTTTCTGAATCATTAGGATATGAGACTGAGTCTTCTCTCCCCCCTCCCCTCCCTCACTTCTCTCATACCCCCCTCAGATATCTCCCCTCCCATTTGCTACTTTACTTCTTTTTCCTACACGTGTGCATCGGCTTCGCCTCGGGCCTTCAACTCTTCCAGCCAGGGCATTATTGGCCAGTAATGCCCTGTTCTTCTGGGATTATTACTTAAATAACAGAAGCCAGCGGTCATATAACAACAACAAAAAAGAATCCCTGTGAGAGCACACAGGTGTACCAATGAAATGACAACATTTATTAATGACTTAAAAACAAGGGAGAAAACATAAAAATGGAGGGGAACTCCAAACTAACTCCTCGAAGGACAAGAGCGGACTGATAAATGGACACAAGGTTATGCCATGAAATGTGTATATATCTCTATTAGATGAACACAGGACATTAGATAAAGCCTGTAATTCAAAAGTGAAGCTAATCCTAGTGATGGTTAGCAAGCTGCACATAAAATAACATGCTAGCAATAAGTAACTAGAGCATACATGTCAATTGGCCAGAAATACAAGGCATACACTAGCAAGTTTGATATAATTCAAGCACACAGAAAAAAAATCAGATATCTATAAGTAGTAGATATCTGATATTTCTTGAGTGGTGTCAGCATATAGATAAGTTTGCAATCAAGTAAGGGGTTAATATTAACTCATCGCAACTACCTTGAACAGGAGAAAGGGGAGTTGGCTAGAGTAGGCATGTGTATTAACCCCAGTTTTATATCTAAATCAAGTGCTCACAAGTGGGCTGTTCGTGACTGATGGTATATGGGATGCATTGAGGGGAGACATTAATTTGAGGGACCTTTATGAAGTTGAAAAGCTAGAGAGCTGTGTATTAACCCTTGTTCCACATGCAGGTCACATGGTCACAGGTGCGCAGTACGTGACAATCACACACAACCGTTTTCTTTTTTTGCTCCCTTTTAAATACGCTTTCCGCAGTTTGTCTCTTAACCTGGGAGCTTTTACGAAGGTCATTGTGGGAGATTATATGAAAAGCTGTTCCAAGCCTATAATTTTGAATGACATCCCAATTATATTTGTTCAAGGTTATCTGAAATTGAGTTATCAAATGTCAAATTAATTCCTTCCACTAATGTCCTCACTTGAAGGGGCTGTAAGGTGTAATATGGAGTAACACCACTTAGTAAATATGTCTCTGTATGCCTTATTTTGGAACAAGTACTTTAATTACTGTGCTCAAATCTTATTTTTTTTTGTATCCATATTCATATGATGTATCCTTAGGGACTGGCATATGGACATACTCTTGTTTACAGTACTAGGGGGTAAATGATCATGATGTAATAAACTACTGTAAGCATAATTGGCTGCTAATAATTTTTTTCTTGAGTATATCGGAAAATATATAAATATGTTATGTATGTTTACATTATAAATGCTTAACAATGGATTTTATGCCTTATCTCTGCCTTTGTTACTACTCAACACTTACTACAGTTGGATGCAATTCAGCTACCTCTTTATAGTGGTTGCTATACAAATGTGGGAATAAACACCCTATGGGGCCTATTCTAGTAGGTTCGATAACTAATTCATCAAGCATTTTGGGCACTTCTCGAACAAGAAGTGTTTCTTCCCGATCGGTAGCTCTCCTGCACAGACAAACCATGCGGGAACTCAGAAAATGCTCAATCTCATGTTTTTTAAATATCAAGCAATTCATGTAGCTTTGATAATCATATCGCGGCTGCAACTCGCAGGTTCTCATCTCACCACCTCATGGGTGGTGACATGGGATCATCGGTGTGACTTAGAAGAATTTTTTTTATTTTTACTGCCAGGTGTCGGCGGGAACCGCCATTTTGGAATACAGTACATGCGTAACTCCTTTGATTTCTTCAGGAACCACACACAATAAAACATAGTTTCTGCTGCCATTACATGAGTACCACGCGCCCTGATAGAGCATCAGGGAACGCCTCACTTGTTACTGCAATAGTTCATCATTGTGTGGGTGCACTGGGGTCCCTGGTGACACCTCAGGGGCCCTGTCTCCTTGCTGCTTGTTCTGGTTGCGGAAGGGTAACCACTCTCCCTGGTGAAGCCTCAGGGAGTTGCCCCAACTATAATGATTGGTAACAGGGCAGCAGGCTCCCTGGTGACGCCTCAGAGAACTGCTCCATCAACCCAATTTATGTTATGTTCTGATATGCAGGGTATCCACACACCCTGGTGAAGCCTCAGGGGGTCGCCCCAAATCATATTTTCAGCAGTGAATGTGGGTATCCACGCTCCTTGGTGAAGCCTCAAGGAGATGCCTCACAGATTAGTAGTGCACTGATATGAGGGTGACCACACTCCTTGGCACAAAGCCCAGAGTATGCCCCAACATATTTTCATTAGGCAAGGGCCTGTGTAATCCCCTCCCTGTAAAAGCCTCAAGGAGAGATCCCCCCCATTTCTTTTCTTTCTCAGTGGATAGGAAGTACAGACTGTGATGCACAAACACAATAAGTCCATAAGTCCTGCTGCTGGAAAAAAACCTGTCCTGTGAGCAGTTCGAGAGCTCAGCAGCGCCTCCAAATGTTGCCCTTGCACCCCCACCCTAAGTGATATTGGGGGATCTGCTTCTTCTCTAGCTACTTCTTAGGTGTTGTGTAGTACCTGTGTGGTAACAGGAGGGCTGAGTGCTCCGTGGTTTTGTGGGGAGAACAGGACAGGTTTATAGGTTACCTTAGTTATTCATCATTGCAACGCCTCCAGTCAGCGTGGATCCTCTGTGATAGCAGTGGATGCTCCATGCTGACACCTTTGTTCTTTCAGCAAGACAGTGAATCACACCAATTCTGGTACAACTGGATCTTTATTGCAAGCAGGTTGAATAAACATAACAGGTGCATTCTTCCCTCAGCTTCCCTTAGTGAAAGGCACTGGTTAAGGCTTGAGGCCCAGACCAGGTCTGATGGACTCCTCCTCACTTCTCCTACTGAGGTGGAGGGCAGATGGGGCTCACTCCCAGAGGGAGGAGAGAGACTGACAGAGAGAGCCCAGATTTTAGGAGAGTGCCAGTCTTATAGCCTTTGGGGTGGTGTTTGTAACAGTGCCCCTTAACAGAGCAGGTTGAATACTGAAAGGTCATCACATCCTGTGTGTGATCCAATCAGTACTCACCCTTCAGGTTGAGACTTTCTGATTGTTGCTAAGGCCCGCCCTTGGATGCATCTAATTCATCCAAGGCTGCAAAAGCACACAGAGCCTTTCTGAAGGAATTAGCCCAACCACTGCCTGCACCTAACAGGGCTTTCACTGGTAGGGCCCAGGAAAATGCATAGCGGCCGGGAGGCTATGCTACACTTCATTTCTAAAGAAACGTGTTCTATGATATCAACACAACTGGGTATGCTGTGAAGTAATCGCCCCATCACAATTCCATTTATTTTTTTGTGGATCAATTAGATTTTCGTAGTCAGAATAAGGCCGATTCACTTTTGCAATATAATAGGCTGTCCTAAACACATGAACAGTGGTTTCAAATACTTTTTCTTCATTCTTTGTGTTAATGTTTAGCAAAATATATTCTTTAGCCATTACTAAAATGTTTGAGGCTTTACTTTGACCAAGTGACTTTTGGGGTTCCTTTCTTTTTTTCCGAAGTGATGAGAGCTCAGTTTTCTTGTTTTTTCCGTAAGCTGTAACTTGAAATTCAGCCCACTGAGAAGCAATATTCACACATCTTGCAGAGAAAACGTTAAAATTGAAAACGTCTTTCATGTTTTACAACCAAGCTTTCCATTCATGGCAAACAGCCAATTGTTTTTCTTTTGGATTTCAGCGAATTGAGTACTTGACCACACTGTACAACCAGATAATGCTTTTCATCAGTAGGCTCATTCTGTGATACTGTAGGTTTTCTTTTGTTTTCATCAAGCTGTAAATTTGACTTTCTGTGACTTTGTGCATTGTCAGTAACTCAATTTTTTTGGAGGACCACTCACTTCACATGCTTCTTCTATTTTATGTTTTTTTTAATCGATTGTTGCAGTTTTTTGAATGGCCCTTCTATAATCAAATAAAAGTAAAATCAATGATGGTTTGTTTGAACTTTACAATTTTTCAAATATATACCAACAACACCACACATGTAGATAGATTCATAATACTTCAACACGGACCACAGAATATACGCCCGGCTGTAGTCTGCTGGATACAGAGAGACAGTGTCACGGTGAACTGTACGTTATGCCACCTCCGCGCAAATTGCACATAAGCATTAAGAAAGAGGGCCCCTCATAGTCAGAAAAGAGAGTCTCAGTGGTGCCACTGGGGAACCCCAATTCTGGGGATCCCTAAACCTCCCCCATCTCTCCCCTATCCATCCATATCATCTCTCTTTCCCCAATCTCTCTCACCCTCTCTATCTTTCCCTCTTCTCCCCTCTCTCTCACTTCCCTCCTTTACACTCTCCCCACTCTCCCCTCTCTCTCTCCTCCCTTTTTACTTTCCTCTCTCTCCTCAGTTCCCTTACACTCCCCCTCTATTTCTTTTCCCTCCATACACACTTCCCTCTCCCCCTTACACTCTCCCCTCCCCCCTTACACTCTCTGCTCTCCAGCTTACACTACACTACACACACATACACACACTCTCTTACTTTGAGGCAAGGAGACCTGTGTGCTGCACTGGTCCGCAGCTCCCTCCTCAGATTCAGCCAGAAGTTGGACTCGACTTCAGACTGCTGCTTCTGGGAGGCTGGGAGCTGATGGGCCACTGCTGTTGCTGCTGTATGGGATGCTGCTGTCGGGCCTGGGACAGCTGGAGCAGTTGAGGTGTGGCCATAGAGGTTGAAAATCACTGAGCTAGATTAATGATGTAGGCTACATGCCTACATCACTCTAGCTCAGTGATTAGCACAACTTTACTTTACCAAAAACAGTAAGGCTTACGGGGGTCCCTGCTTATGAATGGAACCCCACATTGCATTAATCTTCTGACCAAAACCAAAGAAAAGTCTCACTCTATGTCTTGTCTAGTTGCTCTCTCCCTGCCTCTCCCCATCTCTCCCCAGCAGAAGCCGCCTCCCGGGCAGTGAAATGGATGCCCTAATATGGATATGCCTATAGTAGGGCATCCTGCATCACTGACCGGCGCCGACTTGTGCTGGGAAGACACGAGGATGCAGGGAGAGAGCAGAAGAAAGATGGAAAGAGAAGCAGAGAGATGCAGGTTAGCTTTCTTTAGTTAAAATCTACTGGCACTTATTGCTTTACTGGTACTGTGTACCAGACCGGCCTACTATCACCACTGGGCGTTATCTCCCCTAAGAATATTTGCATTTTGGGGTTGGGGAGGGCATAGCTACTACTTCATGGGGCACACAGGATGCCAGAAACCATGGTGCAGTAACTACTTTCTTAGGCACTCAAAGGATTAATCATTCTGGCCTGGGGGTGACCATTCATTAAATATAAAGCCACAACGCTTTCTATCAGCTGCCAGAGTTGGGCTGACCCTGGGGGTCATATTATGTTCACCAGAGAAGTACTGTGACAGTTGTACATTGGCAAGTTTCTTGGGAATGCAGGAGTAAGCAGATTGTGAAGTACCATGGATCAGCTTCAGGTGCATGCAGGTGCCGGTATTGTTAAAGCTGCAGTTCAGTCAATATCCTGCATGTGTGTTTTTTTTTAATAAATCAGTTCTGTAGTAAGAAAAAATACTTTTAGCATTTTCTGTTTTAAAAAAAACAACTTTGAAAGACCAATTTTCTTGTATTCTATTTTAACAACCATTTGCTAAGGCACTGCCCCTTCATGTCGTGTCACAAACCCTGGCACACCCCTTTGTCAGCCCTGCACTCCCTCTTGCACATGTCAGTGCAGGAGTGCTCATGAATATTCATGAGCTTCCACTGAGTGACAGAAGCAGAGGAAAAACATATGCCAGCTCTAATGATGTCACCAAATTTCGCCGATCAATACATGGAGAACGAACTGACCTGCAGCTATACAGTTCTTTAGGTAATTAGAGATTGCCCACATGAAACTATTAAAGTAAAAAAAAAAAAAAAAATTAAAAAAAAAAAAAAACTGAACTGCAGCTTTAACAATATAATTCACACTGATATTT
The DNA here is from genome assembly GCF_040206685.1 of Ascaphus truei. Lineage (NCBI taxonomy): Eukaryota > Metazoa > Chordata > Amphibia > Anura > Ascaphidae > Ascaphus > Ascaphus truei. Next base: position 358,683,369 of record NC_134484.1, read on the forward strand.
GATATGAGAAAGTCATTAGAGAAAGGGACCTTCTAAACACCTTTTCTGAGATTTCTGTTTTCTAACTTATAGTAAATATATTGTATAAACATTTAGGAAACAGCATATTAGACTAATAACTATAGGGGTGTTTCACCATTTCAGATGTGTTTATTGTGTCGCTGGTATTCTTGCATGGTGTGCATTTTTTTACATTTTATATTTTGATTATTGTACAGACACTGTGCTGGAAGGAGCACTACCTAAGTCAGAAACAAATATTTAAAAAAAACAAGAAGGGAGCATTACAGCGAGTAAATGACCGTTTAACAATCTGCTATCATGAAACTGCTGAGATTGTTGTTTTATTATACTTCTAACTGCAGAGAGATATTGTGTTTGCTTAATTTTAAAGAGGGTTATTGGCAATGTTCACAGGATTTTCTAATAATGTTATTGACTTTAAAGACTTTAATGGCGAAGCAGAGATCATATGTGCACAGGCGGCTTTGCGTGTAGAAGTAACATTAGTGGAGTTCTCTTCTAGATATCCAGGTACAAATGCAGCCATCTGGATACAGTATATGATATTATAACTCCACAGGTCCACAGGCAGCTGGATGAAAGTGTCTGCAACATGAATAATTGGTAGATGTAACTGAAATGGAACTTGGTAGAGGAAATTACGTTTTGTTGGCAATATAATGCAATAGAAACATGGCACAAAAATACTTTTTGTTTTTAAAGTACTATAATAGCGGATCTAAACATATACTTATTTTAACTATACCCTCCCAGCAAACTGCTTTGATGTGCTGGTTTGTGTAAATATATGGAGAGAATGTTAGACATTTGCAGTACTGAAAGAACGACTCTTTATTCTTGCTTAGCTGTGTTTCTTTATTGTCCTAGGTTATAGGAATGAGCAGTGTCACCTCAGTTTGTTGTTCATGGCTTTCCTGCTGTTTGGCGATCTCTCTCTAGCAGCTTCTCTCCTGCTGCTTGTAAAGTGAACATACATACAGTAGATCTCACACATACACATCCCAAATCTCCACCCACCTTTCTCTTGGCTTGCTGGTCACTGGGTGATTTTTTAAAATTATTATTATTGTGAATTCTTGGTCAGTCAGGGACAGCTGGTCATTAACTCTTTCTCAGTCTTTTGATAATAACCCCGTCATTACACACAGGCAGCATTGTATGTTTACAGTCCAGATTCTGGGGGTCCATGGATAAGATCTTACATGTACCACAGAAAATATAAAACACACAGAATGTATAACTTGGTATAAATTTACCAAAAAAAATCTACTTTTGAATCTTATCATACAGCTCCCCATAAAAGTTATGTCTAGTATTTGCATGTGTATTTATTAAGAACTATACAGATAATATTCAGTATCAGTGAATAGTATTATTGATTTAATTTGACTTCATTGTATTTAATTGACTTCAATGGGGATCTCAATGGGGACCAAAAATCACCCGATAAGTCGCGTTGGCAGATATAGAATAAGTCCATAAATCTTAAACCAGCAGTTCAAGCTGACATTTTTTATTTTATCCCCTCCCCCTTTAATATGTGCTTCAATACAATCCACACAATGATAAGTAATTAGCTAAGTTGTTGATCAATCTATTCTCCTGTGATTGATCGGTGAAGATTCGGGGGTTCACTAAATGGCAGTGCAGAAGAAGAGGACTAAAGATGCAAAGTACTGTGGGGAAGATCATGTGACCAGGCAGTCACTAGATAAAATTGGTACTCTACTAGAGAGAGGACAGGGCTCAAAAAGGGGTGTGCCAGAGCCTGTTTCAGAAAAGGAAGGGGATGTGACTTTGTAAATGGTTGTTAGATTATCATACATTCAAAATGTAATTCATAGTGGGTTTTAAAAAATGCTAAACGTATTTTCTCATAGTACAGATGATACTACAGTATGATATTTGTCTGCAGCTTTAATATTGACTAAATCCCAAACTTGACTAGGGAGGCTGCGATGAAGCCCCCTACCTTCTTTTACCAGTACCCACATATACACAAACAAATAATGATAGACTCTGTCTAGAGGTATAAAAAGGCTGTAGCTTTGTTTATTATATAATAATAGCGTAAATGCTAGTCCCTGCCAGAATGCTCGCTTATTAGGTTAAGTAAAGAGTTAGACGGCCTTGACCCGCTGGCCCAGTCAACCATACCAGGCCCCCTTTAGCCGGCCGTTATCGTGAATGGGGCTGCCGGAAGTTACGTTCAGCTGACCCCGCCCACTCGCCTCTACCACCGGGGTTTATCAGCCCCGAGCCCCGTCTGGCAAGGACAAGCACTTACCCCCAAACTTCCACCACAGACAGGTTTATTTAATTCCCCTTAAACTAGGTCATACCAAGCAGTTGCCCCCACTGCATCCCTCTCCCCCCCCCCACCAGAATACCTTTGCCTCTGCGCGCAATCCCAGATTCCTTCCGTACGGGCGTATAAGCGCTCGCTTCTCAGCCCAGTGTACGAGTGAATCCCCGATGATCCGTTTGTCTGCTGAACTCGGAGCCAATGAGGCTCTTACTAGGTCCATCACTGAACCGTCCCCAGCTCCCACAAGTTTACTGGACACCGGTTGCCAAAAATCTCCGCCTCTCGTGCCAGCTTCCAAAACTGCCCATCTGTAACTGGGATAAAGCATCAGCAATGTTATTTGCAACCCCCTGAACATGCTGTGCCCTGAACGCGATGTTAAGGTGAAGGCATAACAGTACAAACTTACGTTAAAGGCCAGTACTGGTGTTGAAAATGAGCCAAAATTGTTCACTGCTTCTACCACCCCCATGTTATCTGACCAGAATGTAACTTCCCTGTTTGCAAACAAGTGACCCCACAAACGACAAGCAAAGGGAATAGCTCGAAGAATGCCATGTTCCTAATGAGCTGAGTTTCTCTCCAGTGGAGTGGACACTGTTCTGTGCACTATGACCCGTTAAAATATGCCCCGAAGCCCACTGATCCTGAGGCGTCTGTGAAAAGTTGTAGGTCAGCGTTCTGGGCTGGGTGCCCTCGCCACAAGGTCCTGCCGTTATATTTTTGCAAAAATTCGAGCCATACCGCCAATCCTTGTGGATTTCTGCTGTAGCCTGTACTCCATCCTTATTGAGTCAACTTCAATGCCTAGGAAACTAAGGTCGGTTGTTGGATGCACCGTCTTTTTGTCGGCCAACCGGACGCAAACTCACGTGCCATGACTGAAAATTCAAACAGCCACCTTGCACATTAATCTGACCCTCCGGGGCCAACGAAGAGAAAGTCGTCCAAGTAGTGGATGATCCCCGTCGCCTTTACCCTTTTGCAAACTACCCCCTCCAGAAATCTGCTAAAGGTTTCAAAATAAATACAAGAAAGCATGCAACCCATCGGTAATCATAAATTGACAAAGTATTGCCCAGCCGAAGTCTGAATGCCGATTTGACGTCTGCTTTTTACATCAATGCTCCCTGCCCCATTCTCCCCACTAGCACTGCAGCCTGGTCGAAATTCGCATAAGTCACTGAACACAAGTCCTGGTCGATGTCGTCATTAACTGACAACCCTTCTGAGTATGATAAGTGCTGGATTAACCTGAAGGCCTCGACCACTTTCTTGGGGACCACACACAACAGGGAAATCCTGAGATTAGTCAAAGGGTGGGAATCAAAGGGGCCTGCCATCCTCCCCAACTCTACTTCCTTTTCCACTTTTTCCCTAGCTACATTACTTTTTCTCCTGACCGATTTCAAATTACATTCACAATTTGATCCCGTTCGATATTCAAACGGAATCCTAAACCCCTCCTTAAACCCAGCCATAATTAGCTAGGCTACCTCCCTATTGGGGTAACTTGCCAGCCATGGTGCTATTGTTCAAACGGTTATCAGAGACGCCACCCTCTTGGTCAACCTTTCACCCTGTACCCTTTAAATCCACTTGTGTCCTTCTTAAAACATCTTGTCCTCGTATGTTGGCCCCCACATGAAAAGCAGGTGTGCCGGAAACGGCATGTGTCGTACTTACACCTGGACTCGTTACATGCCCAATATACGCCCGGCTGTTTTTCGGGCATATGACCCCTGCACGGTGCATGTGTATGGGTGCCAGATCAACATGCGGATCTACCACGTTGCTCGCCCCACGAAAGGGCATTGCCCCTCCTACAGAAATAGGCACTAAATAGATGTCAACATCCTTAACGTTCCATGTTATTTTTCCCTTGTTAGCTTCAATACCCTGTCTGAATTCCTCGTCATATTTCCACCAGCCCATGCTCGTGTTGTTGGTATGCGTCGCAATTATGTCTTGGTACTTATAAAGTGCTGAACACAAATTATGTTCCTTTTCCCCCATTACACCAGCCAGGATTCCAAAAGCTTTTGCTCAGTTTTGGTGTGTGCGAGGAAAGAGGCGTCTCTCCATGTCCTCTCTCTTGGGCTTTCCTTTTTTGGTTGACCTTCGCTATACCCTGGAAGCAATAATAAAATCTCCACGTATTCCCTCGCCCAAATCTTATCCTTTACTTCCTTCGTTAAATGTGTGCCCAATGACCTAACAATGGTTGTGTATGTATCTTTGTATACTACGTCAGATATCATCCTAACGTCCGGTTTTGTTGCTGACGTGGATGCATCTGTGTTCTCAACTACATTTTGAGTGGGAAAAGATGAAGGCGTTGTCGTTGCTGACATGGATGTACCTGAGTTTTCAACTATGACTTGGCTGTGCAAAGATGAAAGCAGTGAGGTGGCTGACGTGGGTGTACCTAGGCAAAGCTGCAGGCAGTGATTCGGGCTGCTCAGCCAGCATCACATTCCCTTGCGCCGCACCTCCCAGTCCTTGCTGGGACATTCTGACTGTTTCTGATGCTATTGTCCCCTGAGTATCGCTTGCGACTCCCGTGTTTCCTTTCTGGTGTGTAGTGAGAAGTGTCGCCAATGGAGTCAGCGCCTGCCTTACACCCCTCATTATTGTCTCCAACATTTGTGCCCCGCATCGCTGGCTGACTCTGTCTCCCTGACCTGAGGTGGTAGAGAGCTGGCAAGACTCTTGGGGGTTATGCTCTTGCCCTCTACACCTGTATCTGATATTGTCTGCTGCTTACCTTTCGTCATCTTCTTTGTTGAAATCTGTGGTGTCCCAGTGAACTCAGTGCCCCACCCTTTGGTATATGGTCTCTCACGGCATCTGGAGCATCTCTAAGCAGTTGACGACATACCGTCAACACTGGGTGGCGATGGCGACCGCATCTCAGCCATCTCCAGCCCTTCTGAAATTACAGAATGAGGCCGAACCCCTACCGGCTTGTCAATGACAGCTGATGGCCTTAAATATCTACGCATTGACATGCCACCTTGACTCGCCCTGGAGCAGCCTGCAACCTCCAGCCCATCTGAAATTACAGAATGAGGCTGAACCCCTTGGAAGCTGATGGCCTTAAATATCAATGCATTGACATGCCCCCTTGTAATGCTAAAGCAGGTTGCAGCTCCTGGCTGGGGCCACCTTCCTCACTTGATGAGGGCCACGCGTCTGTACTTGTGGCGGCATAACTGCCTTGTCCGCTCACTATTCGTTGTCTAGCCGGCCGACCTTGTCCGCTCACCTGGCCTTGTCCGGTTTCTGCCCCATGCATGAGTGCATATAATTCCTATTGGAACCATCCTTACTTGTGGTTCTGCACCTCTGCAAGTTGTTGAATGGTTCTATGTTCAAATGACATTGCAGCCGGTAATATATGAGAGATGGTGTTTAGTGTTTGTGTGGTATAATCTCTATTGCTATTTGAGGATGAGTACACCTGGTACTTAAAAGAGAAAGATTCCCTATTGGGCGCACCACTGTATTTGTAAATTGGTTAAACAAAAAGTACAGTGTTACAGAAAGCACTCCCAAATAAAGATTAAAGTAAATAATGTCTGGTGCACGGGAACAGCAGGAGGGACCCTTAACCCACCCAAAACTATAAAGTAACAAAGGTAAAGTCCCCAGCATTCAATGTGAATAAAACGAAAAACACTGGAATATTCCAAAATATATACAGTAAATTGTATTGAAATGAAACACACAATATATGATATACAATAGAAAAGATGCTATCACTATCCTAGGGAAAATCTATGCATACACAAGCCAAAAAGTGGCGTGAGGGAAGGGAGGTAGGGGAGGGAAGGAAAAAAAACAAGGGGAAACACAAGGGGAAATAAGGTAGTGAGAATAAACTGTCTAACGGCCGAAGTGTAGAAAAGGCACCACTCCAAGGGGATATTCTTTCAGTGGTATGCAGAGTCAGGGATTTCCTACTACAGCCAATCTAGAGTAAGGACGCTCCTGGTTACCATGGTAACCTGTGTCATTTGAAGAATTTCACCATACTTTCTGAATAGTCTCACCAGAACATATAGAGAAAGAAACACAATTAATAATAAACAGCTTATTATTGGATACAGTACAAAGTCAATAAAGGCATTTACTAATGAATTTTTATTGATATTACTCTTAGTCTGAAAAGACAATCAATCATAAGTTGTGTGCACACCTTGTAGTATGCTGAAAAATGCGAAAAATGGGCTCTAAACATGCCAAAAGCAATGCCCCTTCAACATATGTCATAGCTCCTAAGAGTCATATATTTAGATCCACTGGGTCATAAAAAATGGTAAGCAATGATCAAGAGGGCAAAATAAACGAACAACCAAACAACAGTCGATGTCAACCTCCAGTTTGGCTTTATTTTTGTTAAATAAAGCATGGCACGGTGTAATATGTCATGTGTTGTTGTTCATATGAGCTTGTATTTAACTCTCCCCTTACACCATGTCCCTCGATAATGGGCAAAAGGTTGGGGCAAATAAAGCCTGTTACTCCCGTTGAGGCGATAGCCGTGCAAGCAAATACTGCAGCGGTACAAGAACCACCAGCCAGCCTAGCATTCGACTTTGGGGACTCAACCCTGACCGCCGAGTGGAGCGAAAGATTGAGGGCCAAATTGGAAGCTCGGTGAGAGGTATTCTCGACTAGTGAAATGGATGTGGGTTGCAGTCGCGGCGCCCAACACACCATCCGGCTAAGTGACACCACTACTTTTCGGGAACGGTCCCGTCGCATAGCTCCCCGGGATGGGGAAGACATAAGAGACGTTCTACAAGAGATGGAGACGGTGGGCATACTAACGGAATCCTGTAGCCCCTACGTGTCTCCGATTGTAGTGGTTCAGAAGAAAAATTAGTCGGTCCGCTTATGTGTGGACTATCGGACCTTGAACAACCGCACTGTACCCGACCAGTACACTCTTCCTCGGATTGAAGAACTCCTCAATGCGCTGTCAGGAAACGAGTGGTTCAGTGTACTGGACCTGAGGTCTGGGTACTATCAGGTACTAATGAGCGCCGAAGATCAGGAGAAGACAACCTTTGTATGTCCCGTTGCATTCTCTTAATTCACCCGCATGCCCCAAGGCATTTGTGGTGCCCCCACAACGTTCCAGTGATTGATAGAAAAGACCATTGGCGACATGAATTCACGGGAATGTTTAGTATACCTGGAAGATATCATCGTTTTCATCAAAACCCTAGAAGAACATGAGGATAGGCTGCTAAAAGTGCTGGGTCGACTTGGCCAAGAAGGTTTGAAGTTGTCCCTGGACAAATGTCGGTTCTGTCACACTTAATTGACCTACGTGGGCCACATAGTATCCGCGTTTGGAATAGCGACCAATCCTGCCAAAATCAAAGTCGTGGTGAACTGGCCCGACCAGAGAATGTTATAGAGTTACGCTCATTCCTCGGGTTCTGCGGATACTGTCGCTGTTTTGTGGTGGGGTATTCCTGCAAAGCGAAAGTCCTCAACAGCCTTCTTAAAATATATCCAGAGGACACCGGCCGAAAAGCAGCCTCAGCTCAAGAACATTTGGTGACAAGTGGACAACCGCCTGTGAAACGGCGTTCACCGGGTTGAAGAAGAGTTAACAAAGGCACCCGTTCTGTCGTACGACGATCCCGAGCAACCTTACATTCTTTATGTAGATGCGAGTTTCAGCGGCCTGGGGGTAGTCTAGCACCAGAAGTACCCAGCTGGCCTCCGACCCGTGGCCTAAGTCAGCTGAAGCCTGACTCCCAGTGAGCAGAACTATCCCGTCCACAAATTGGAATTTCTAGCTCTCAAGTGGGCAATTGTGGACAAACTCCATGATTACCTATATGGCGTTACCATCGAAGTACGGACGGATAACAATCCGTTGACATCCACCAAACTGGACGCCACTGACCACAGATGGCTGGCGGCCCTCTCAAACTACCAGTTCACACTGAAGTACAAACCAGGGCCCCTGAACATCGGAGCAGATGCTCTGTCCCGAAGGCCGGGGCTGAATACCACCCCGGACGATGACTTCTGGGAAGAAATCCCTTGACCAGGGATGCGAGCTATGTGCTCAACTGCAGCTATCCTGCATCCAACAAAAGACCCTACCTACCAGAGCCGCTCCAATGGCTCAATTGAAGAGCTCCGGCCCCACGGATCTAGTATGCATGGACTTTCTTTGTGTTGAACCAAGATGCCCGAGGCATCGGCAACGTACTAGTGATTACGAATCACTACACTCGGTACTCCCAAGCCTTCCCAACCAAAGATCAGAAGGCCATTACGGTGGCCAAAGTATTACGGGAAAGGTACTTTATCCATTATGCACTGCCCAATCGCTTGCACTCTGATCAAGGTCGGGACTTCAAAAGAAACCTCATCAAGGAGTTGCTTAAACTGTTAAATATCACCATGTCCCGAACGACTCCTTACCATCCGGAGGGAGATGCTCTGCCAGAGAGGTTCAACCGAACTCTCCTCGACATGCTTGGTACCCTGAAGGGCTCTCAGAAGAGTGAGTGGAGCAAACATGTGGAATCCTTGGTGCATGCCTAGAACTGCACCCGCCATGAATCCACAAGGTTCACTCCCTACTTTTTGATGTTCAGGCGAGAAGCACGGCTACCGGTGGATATATGTCTGAGGGTATCTACCGATGGGGTACCCAACAGGACGCACTTCAAGTATGTGCAAAGGTTACAAGACAGCTTACAACGAGTGTACCAATTAGTGGAGAAAGCATCTGCTCTTCTGAACGCTGGTAACAAATGGTGCTACGACCATAAAGTCCGCCACCTGGAAATTTGTCCTGGAGACGCCGTTCTCCTTCGCAATCTAGGAATTCCCGGGAAGCATAAATTCGCTGACCTTTGGCGTGACGGTGTGTTTGAAGTTGAGCCACAAATGCCACGCCTCCCGGTCTACCGTATAAAAGACACAGACGGCCTGGTAAAGGTCTGGCACCGTAATCACTTTCTCCCCATTCCACAAGTGGGGGATGATGAAGCAGAGATACCAGCTACACCCCTGGATGGTGAGCCTGAGCAAGTAAATGATGGCCTGCCACTATCTCTGAGACTGCTAATGATCGCTCAGAGGGTGAAGTGACTGTTAATGAGACAATAGAGGATCCTATGGAGGGACCCTCTCAAATGGGAACCCAAAGTTCCGGGGCACCTCCCGGAGGAGCTACGGGTAAAGGGCCCTGATGACAAACGCCTCCTAGGGTGGCTCCAATGAGCCAGCCTTTGGATCCGCAGAGCCCGTGCTTTGTGCCACAAAGGGACTGTTCAGAGACTTTACTCCCCTCAAGGGAAGAGACTGAGCCTCAGGACTATGTTTGTTACTCTCGAGATGGAGTGGCTGAAGAGCAGCTCCGTAGGAGTCAAAGAGTTGGTCAACCTCCAATGAGGATGACCTACGATCAAATTGGGGCACCCCGTTATGAGGCTCAGCAGTGGGCCCATAGTAAAGTGAGATCTGTCATAGTGATGTTCAGTGAAACGTACAATCTCATGTAAAGTGATATAACGTGATAAGCTGTATATATATGTTACTGCATTTTTATTATATAACTTGGTAGTGGTATGCATGTATGTTACGCTGTCCCAAAAGAGGATGTTGGGGTTTTACCAGGGGGACGATGTAGCCCTGGCCCTCCTGTCTCCGGTTTCCCCCACTTACCTCCACTGCTGCGGTGGATGCGTCCACGGTTTCTGGAGGTTGCGGGGAAGAAGGGGACAAGTGCCGGTTGCTGCAGCGGTAGAGGCAGGGCGATCGCGTCACCAGCGGCTCCCGTAGCAGGGTGCCGCCATCTTGCATAAAGATTGCTCATGCGCAGTAGCATCCTTAGCGGCGGCCATTACAAGGGAAGGCTCTGTGCAGGGACTACAGGTCCCATGAACCTTAGGGAACTCATACCAGGTGGCCCACAGCAGCCTATAGGGTTGCCAAAATTCCCTGCTCACTCTTGGATACATTTGGCGCACTCAGACCTCGTGCTTCAGTCGGTGCTGGGACAGGATAGGGGTCTGTGTGCAGGGGTCTGTGACCCTCTGCACTAGGCAAGATTCCCCCTAGGCCCCGACTCACGTTAATTGATTGTGACTGCTACAGGGACAGGCCCTTAGGTAGGGACCCTGCCCCATTAGCTATTTAATAATTCAGGGATACAGCTGCTACGCTGCGAGACCCTGATACGTGTGGTCTGGGACCAGACTACTGTTGCTGAGACAGAGACTATCTTCACGGTGGATCACTCCCACGCGGAGGCGGACTCGTCACGGAGGATATCGTTGGATCGGCGGATCCCTTTGATCTTTCCATCGGCGCGCCCGGGTGCTGGAGCACCTAGTGGGTACCTATATCTTAAAGTGAACCAACCAAGTACACACACCATAGTGGCAGCGCCGACCACATATAGGGGTGGGGGTTTATACTTATTTATTTATAAATATTTTACCAGGAAGTAATACATTGAGAGTTACCTCTCGTTTTCAAGTATGTCCTGAACTTCTGGACACCAGGTGGGGATTGGTGCCGAGGGCCCCATCAGGTACTGTGGACATGGTGTGGGTTACACGGTGGTGGGATAAGGCCCTGCGTGGCGAAGGTATAGCTGTAACCAGTAGCGTTATTATTTCCAGTTATACTGCATATGTCTATGTGTCACAGTAAAGTTTATTGTTATAATCTGTGTGCTATTATTATTTGTTCCTGCACGGGGTTATCCCACCTAGTTAGGATCCCGTACAGGTGGAGGCGCTTTCACCTATCGAATCAGGTACACCCAAGGCTCCCAGTGGCGGAGGTTCAGGCCTCTTATGAGCCACAGGTAAAGCACCACACACACCATAGTCGCCTTATCTCTCAGAGGGTGGGGGAAAGTGCGCTACAGTTAGAACAGACCCCATAGAAATCATGCCCGTACTGCCCACACATTATGGGGACTTACAGTGGAAGCAAGGCCAGGGAATGTTAGTCCAAGGAGACTTGGCTACATATATATCACGGTGCCCTCGTTAGACAGCTTTTCTCCATCTAAAGAACAATGATCAAAAAAGAATTACAGAGGCAAGACTTGGTTTCATTTTATTGTTATTGTTACATACATACAGTACATACATACATTTCTAGGCTTGTCAATTGGACTACTTTTACATGCATTTATTGTTGCTTATGCATAGAAAAAGAAATGAAATTGAGAATTCCAACAGATACTTCAAAAGCATGTTTATTAAAATATATAAATGCAAATCGCGTAATAGCAATTATCAAAATTGCTACAGTAGCTACTAGACCCTTTAATGTTTGACTATCAACTATGATAGTGAACTCTTTTTTTTTTTTTACATTTTAATGTGAGATGAAATTTTAGTGAATAAATTAGGAAATTTATCATTTTTGTGTAATGGTGTCATGTGGACAGTTTGATAAAATATCTCATTACATTTAGTGGAGTGAAATATGAGTTTCATCAGCATATTTTCGTCAGAAAATTAGTTTGCTGTTATCAATAGAAAGGAAAATGAAGCATGCTCCAATACAACAGGATCGACAAAATCCTCAAATGAGTTAGAATAAACACATTTGAAAAGAAAGTACATTACAAAGCTAATTGTGAAAGAACAACAATGAGGTGATTTACTGTTTTTCTTTTCCAAGTCATTATTAGCAGTAGCAATAGAAAATATGTAATTTCTTCTTCTGGAAAAGCTAGTTTGAACAATCATTAAAAATACTTTAAACAAGAAAATGTGAAAATGCACCCAACTAGGTAACTAATATGTACAAAACTGTGGCGTTCAGTAACAAAGCCTGCTGGCTGCAAAACTGAGGTACAAAAATAACTTAAGGTAAATTTGAAAATTGGCTTCATGGGCCTACGGAATTTTTTAGCGTTAATAAATATGGTGGGGATTTTTGGCCCCGTTATATCATCAGAATGTGTATGAGGAGATGAATGCGTTGGTATAATATTGACACACAGAAATCTAATATGTATTTGTGCTTGTGCGCTTTTGTGTTTTTAACCTTATTTTTCTCTACGTGCGCCTTATCTGTCAAAAATAATTTTAGTAAAATATTTTCGTGCACAAAAATGGAATGTGCTTGACGCACAGATGTTCATGGTACAGTATGTGCTAAAAAAAATGGTGTCACTGCTCCAAAAAAAAGCACAAAGTACAGTAGAAGTGGAGCGTAAGACCATCCTCACTTCAGTCCTTTGTATGGAATAATTTCCTCCGATTCTGAAGAACTAGAGGAAAAAAGTAACGTGTGCCACTTTTTATGATTTTTTGCTGAAAAGATAGAGGCGAGAAGCTGGTGAAAATGTATTTTTGTCCTATCTTTGTGTATATATAATTATTTTGAGATTTTCCAGGAATGGATATTACGTTATATGTAAATTTCTCTATATTTTATTTATTTATAAAATATTTTACCAGGAAGTAATACATTGAGAGTTACCTCTCGTTTTCAAGTATGTCCTGGGCACAGAGTAAAACAAATAATACATGGTTACAAGTACAGTTACGTAAATGAACAGGGTATACATTATATACAAGACATTGCGTGCTCAGTTAAAGAAAATATATATTATGAGCGTATGAAACAGTTACAGACCAGGTTAAAATGTGAGACAGCCTTAGATTTGAAAGAACTTAAACTGGTGGTGGATGTGAGAGTCTCTGGTAGGTTGTTCCAGTTTTGGGGTGCATGGGAGGAGAAGGAGGAACGTCCGGATACTTTGTTGAGCCTTGGGACCATGAATAGTCTTTTGGAGTCTGATCTCAGGTGATAAGTGCTGCAAGTGGTAGGGGTGAGGAGCTTGTTCAGATAGCTGGGTAGCTTGCCCATTATGGAAATGGTTTGTTGATTATGCATTGATTCCCCTGGTACTATTTGTGTATACACAATACGTTACTATATTAGAGCAGCGGTGTGCAAAGTGGAGTGTGTGACCCCCAGGGGGGGTCACGAGACTGGTTGCGGGGGGCGCGGGGTTTACAGAGGCCCCATGCGCTTCCCAAAGGCACTTAAATTAAGTGCCGGGGGAGCTGCAGGGCCTCTGTAAACCTGACTTACCTTGGCTCTGGCGGCTTCTTAGACACATCGCGATGGCAACGTGGCGTCAAATGATGCGCAAGGTCATGTGACGTCACATTGCTATGGCAATGTGACGTCATGCGGCCGGAGCCGACGCCGGAGCCGAGGTAAGCGGTGGTGGAGGGGGCGCGGAGAGAGGGGAACTGCTGGCAGGGGGGCGCAGGGAAAAAAGTTTGCGCCCCCTGTATTAGAGGGAGATTACTAATATACTTTGGTCATATTCTTTTATTTATATACCGTTATTTTGGTTAATTAATGGTATTTTTCTTTTTAATATTTAATAATAATTAAATTTAGTTAATGTTATTATTCATTTGTGCACATATATTTCCCCCTTTATTTTCTCTTTTTTCCTTCTATTACAGAACTGTGTTTCACTTTTATAGGTTTTCTTTGGCATTTTGTTCCGCTTATATTGGGCAATCATTGTTATTTATACATAGTTTATGTTTATTAAAGTTTTGAGCTTTTCAATGGTTGCCCGAGGGTTATACTAGTATCCGCGCCCCCTTATGGAGTGTACGCAAGTAGTAGTATGCGCATGACACTGCGCTTTCTCCGATCCTTTGGTGCTGATTTTGTATGCTGTTACAGTTAATAAAGTTGCTCTTGTTCAAATTATCAGCAACCAATGGGAGCTGGCACTGGAGGAGGAGCGTGAGGCTCATTGGACAGCGATGCGTGACATCATTCGTTGGCATGAAAGATGAAGTTACTTTAATGCCGTTTTTTAACCATTGTCTATACACCTTGTTAAAGGGCGCATGGCCAGAAACGTGTAGGTGCGTTTTTTTGTATCAGGATTCTTCAATGATCCAATAAAGCTTCTTATTTTTCTAAATGTGAGCCTCTTCCAGATTTATTTGTGGCAGTGCTCTGCCCTATTTCTATTTTTGCCTGTCCAACCTCTCTGGCAGATTCTGCACGCCGTCTGATCTTCCCTATGGACTCCTATGACGGACAGGATACATGGATACCCACTGAGTGAGTTGTTTCAGTCCTGTTTCCATATTAAGGACTTATTATTCAGTTTGGGGACAAATATTGTACTGTTATCTTTTGTGCTTTTGACATTGGTGGCACTATTAAGGAGTTTATATGTCTTCATATGGACACAATTAATCTCTGAAGCACTGGTTTTCTCCTTAGCAATACCAGTAGCAATATCAGAAACTGCATCCTCCATCTTCTTTTCTTTGAAAAAATCTAAACCACGACTTGAGCTTGCACCCGCAGGTCATGGGATCAGCGACCTATGACCAGCACAGATTTTTGACCAGCAGTGATTCTTCTTACCATTCCACCAGCTGTTGCTAAGTGGCAAGCCTCCTGAAGAACAAAAATCATCTGCCATGGTAAACCTGTTGTAAACCCTAAAAAGTCTGTTCATGTTGTCAGAGCAGAATTAAGTTGTTATACATCAACCACATTTTTTTTTTGATGCAGCATGGATGGTTCATTAAATAGGTTAACAACATTTATTTTAACAGTATTGTATTGTAATTAATATTACACAAATCATTTATATTTAGTAGCACTTGCTATAAATAAAAACACAATTCTGTTTTAATTTAAATTGAATCAGTCAAGCTTTCAACATGATGCAATGCATCAAAATTAATTTCAAATAACAAACGATGAATGAAGTCACATAACTACCTTTAAACAAACAATGCACATATTATGAAGGTTTGTGCTACATTTTAGCACTAAAATAAATAAATACTCAAATGTGATCTCAGTACATAGGTCCAAAAGTGTTCAATGTCAAGAAATACTTCAGAGAATTGTAGTTCCATGTGCTATGGTAAGCCTAGTATCTAATGGAATAGACGGACAAGGGCACTGCGGATTTTCATTCAATTGGAATTTTTATTGTGCCGTAAGAACACACAACATTCCGCCTACTAACCTTTCTCAAGTGAAGTGGCCACTTCACTTGAGAAAGGCCAGTAGGCCGAAACATTGTATGTATTCATTAGAATAGTTTCATCACATAGATATTCATTAGAAATCTATTTCATAGGGAGAGTTTAAGCTCAAACCCAATAAAAGATTAAATGTAAAGTAATTGTAAGAAAATATGTACAGACACAGTACAAACGGTCATGGCAACCACAAATACAATTTAACAATGGAAAGTCAGAGCCAAGGGCATACTGTGCATGTAATTTTTTCAATCATATTAATGATACTGATATTGGAAAGCCCATCAATAACAATGATATAAACATTAATGTACCGGTTGTGGAACATACTGAACATATGTACTGTATAATAGAATAAAAAGTGTGGAGTGGTACATAGTATTCTTAAATAGAGAGAGAGAGGAAATAATCCTCCGGTGAATTCATTTCTATGATGTATACAATTACTGAACCACCGATATCTCTAGCACATATTAAAAAAAATACATATAGCAGTGCTGCTATAATGAATTTTGGCAAACAATATGACCAAATATTGAAGTTATCTATACATATGTTCAGATGTATATAGATGTATTGATAGTATTATTCATAAAACATTGAAAGCAGAAATTGTTATAGCACCTTAATATATATGATATATTGTAACACAAGATTGGTAACAAAGAAATTCACAACGGACTAGTCATATACCACACACTAATGAATACATGACTAGATATGTACATACATAGTAGGCACGAAACACCTGTACATATATTATAATTGTCAGGAAACAGTTATATAGGTCTTAAACCAGAGTAATATACAGTATGTACAATCAATATAAGGTGCTAACACGTAGTTAATCTGAAATTTGTCTTTAAAAAAATCGCAAACACTAGGCAATATTGTTTCGCCAAGCCTGGTTACATCAGATACATCATCCAATCTCAGAGATTCGTCTCCAGCATTGCAGGGTTGTTCTCTCTGCGGTAGATGCAAAATCTGTAAAAATCCAAAATATTTAGTGTTATGGAGGACACAAAAACTTACAACATTTTATCTTTCATTCCATGCAATACGAATCATGATATATATATATATATATATATATATATATATATATATATATATATATATATATATATATATATATATATACAGTATATTGATTTGTGGATGCAAGAAGCAGTATATAAGTCTGACCACTAGACCATTTAAACATTGTATTTTGGAACATACAGTATGAAATGGATATTGAAACGAGATCAAGTACATCCAGTTTCTAAACATTTCAGTACTTGTCAATTAGGAACTCGACAATTTTAGATGTCCTGTATTGCAATAGAGCATGTCAAACAACATATACGAGGGGAGATAGGACCAATGCTCTCTACAAAAGAGAGGCCTTTTGGATTTTATTTAAATGTTTTGGTGTTGTGGTTGGTTTTATTGACATATTTTGGTTTTATAATTGGTTTTATTTAATTGTTTTGGATTTTTGCTGATTTTTTTTTTTAGCTTGTCCATTTATTGCCATAGTGTCAAAGCATGCCTATATTATATGGGCATAGTTTAATACTGTGCCAATCAATGGGTAGCGGGAGTGGAGGGTGGGGGTTGTTGCCCTGGGTAGGGTTGTTAAGCCTCCCGGGTGGGTAGCAGGGGAGGAGGGTTAACCCCTTAATTATTATAGTGGGTACTATAGGGGTTAGTGGCCATTAGTTTTCTTTTTAATTGTAATGTTCCTGCCCACAGAGGATAGGGAGGAAGACGAGGACAGCCTTCATCTATCAGGGGTAAGTAGAACTTGTATTTACTTTATGCTAGTTGGTTTTATTTTTACTAGGCAAATGCGATATTATCCATATCTGGATAATAATAATTTTGCACATTACTGTACTGTATGTGTTGGGGGGGGGGGGGGGGGAGAGGGTATTTATGTATTGCACTGTAATTTTTTTTTGAATGGGGAAAAGTGCTATTAGGCATCTTTGGTTAATAGCACTTTTACCCATTCCTGTTGTTGGTACAGGGTGTGTGTGAAGGTGGTAGTTACCCCAGGGTTGTGTATAGGTGGGAGGGTAGCGGGAGGGGTTAATCCCTTCATTACCTTAGCGGTTGTAACCGCGAAGGTAATGAAGGGGTTAACTTCTTCTGCCACCCTCCCGCAAGGCCTAAACACCCACCTGAGGGCAACTACAAGCTTCTCCCATGCCCTGTACCAACAACTATGCAGTGCCTGCTATTTAACCCTTGCATTACCTTAGCGGTTAGCTGCTAGCTGCTAAGGTAATGAAACTGGTTGCAATTTTTGGTTATTGCACAGGATTGATACCGGATGCTATGGGGGGGGGGTGATAAACAGGTCCCCCCGGACACCTGGGGTTAACCGGATCTCTGTGCGTCACCACGGGTGCCCACAGGTCTTCGGGGGGTCCCCGTCAGCCTCCGGTATCAATCCTATGCAGTAAAACTAAAAGAAAATGCTTTTATGCATCTTGCAATATCGTTAGCACCAACCGTTAGCTGGCGGCAACATATTGAAACATTTTAAAGTACGATATACTTATCACTGCTTAGTGAGTAGCAGTTTCTGGCAAAAAAAAAAGCGATATGTGGCAGTTTTGGCTTATCATACGCCTTTTTCTTGCCAGAGTGTTATAGTACTATAAAAAGCCGTTATCGTGCAATACTGCACTGTTATCGAAGCTCAGTGAATAGCAAAACAGGCAATATCATGCTATAATGGCATTTATAGTACTATAAGCCACTTATCGAAGTTTAGGGAATGAGCCCCTATGTCCACTGGCAGCATTGGTAAAAAATAAAATAAAAATAAATAAATTACAACTACCTGTATTGTTGTTGTGGTCATCAATTGAATATTGCATTGTCATCTTTGAAGATATGGCTTTCTATTGGTAAACAGATTTGTATTTCATTTTTCCAAGAAACCACCAAGAATGTTAGTTAAATTATACCTGCAAACAGGGGGTCTCCAGAAATTGGTGGGGGTAGACAAATTACTTTTTCGTGGGAGTTGCTGCTTTAAAAACAAATTGTAAAACATTGTAGTTTACGCATATCGAGTTTTCTAAATGGTACATTGGCGCTCCTGCAAGATTTATTTATTCCTTGCTAGGTGTGTGCTTATACTGTAAGTATTCCATATTTTTATTGCTTAAATAATAATAAAATCTCTTTGTAAAATGCTGGTTGCAAGTACTGGAATATAATGTTAGGTATGAATATTTTATTCCAACTCACAAAAGATTGATTACAGATATTCAGCAACAACTCAGCAGTTCTGCCCAAATATTTTATTCAGGTTGTAACATTTAAAGTCAGAGCTACAGTCTGTATGGATGATGATAGTAAGTTATGCTGTGTGAACCATAAAACTCACTGGGACAAACTTTTGGAAAGGTTACTAGATATGTGCAGGCTGTAAAGGGCAAGTCTTTGGATAACCAGGACATTAAAAAAGTTGATTTGGTTGGACTAATGCTCCTGAAAAGGTCATTAGCTCGCAAAAAAGATAGCTTAACTCATGCATACACTGGGGACATGGATCTGCGATTGCCCTATTTGTGCCAAAACAATCCCTTAATCTTGTTGTACCCAAGTAGAGAAAACTGAAAATCGAGGGCCATAGATGGCATGCACTAGATTTATTGAATTCATTACAAAAAATAAAGGTCAGGGTAATGCGAAGAGACGGTCTCAAGCACGAGGAAGAAACATGCATACTGTAGGTAAGAAGTCTCATGGGTCCATAGCCTTGGTTTCTTTCATTTTGTCATTAAATCATAAATCATATCACAAATGTGCCCTGGGATCCTAAGACCATATAACGTTGTGTAGACAATCAACATTGATTTCAATAATAAAACTGAACAGTTGTTTAAATGTCTGAATAGGATGTATATAGAATTAGGATGGCTGTGGTACACTCACTATAAAAAATAATGATGTAACTTGTACTGTATATGCTTTCTGATGCAGGGGACCTCATGCAATATGAACAATATGATAAAAGTTCATTCAATCATTTTAAGAGCATACTGAAGCTTATGTACTAAGAATTTGATTTACTTTTTTGCACGTCAATTTTAGTGTTAAAGGTAATACAAACTTTCAAAAAACATGCATCCAATGTATGAAAATGTAATGCATACCATGACACATAGATCCGGATACATCAAACTGCGGTAACCTAAAAATGCTGTATTACTGCCAAAAAAGTGTGGTATTTTTATAGTGCATAAAAACAAGTGACTTCAATAGTAAAAAATAGGCATAAACCAGTGAAAATATGTTTAAGTAAGAATATTGTGACATAAGTGCAGTGCTGCTCAACAAAGAGACTACCCAGAATTCTCAAAAAGTGAACGTGAACCCAAAAAAGGAGCACAAATGCACCCAGGTAATTAATATCACCGCTAAGAGACTCTATATGCAGGAAATAATATGCTAGGAAAACTTACATATGAGATACATCAAATCTCAAAACTTGTACTTGATTGAAGATTTCCAATAGATGTTCTCGCACAGTATATGTACAGTAGAAGAAAGATAGATATACACGTAGTGTCATATGTTGTGGTTCTATGTAAATGTAAATATACCAGAAGGAACAAACCACTCACATGATCCTAGTTGTAATCAGGCATTGATGAGTTAAACCTACAGGTGTAATGGTGGCACGCAGGATTCTAAGGAAATCTCCTTTGTGATGTAGCCAAATCAAATTTCTCCATATGATTAAAAGAACAGACAGAACATATCTTTTATATTCGCCAACTTGCAAAATAGCATGTAGACCACACAGGGTAAGATGGGAATTCAGCAGCCAGCCTCTGACGTTCCTCTGCTTCCCAGCTCCGCAGCTGATTCTGTTGATTACACCTCCGGATTCTGACATCACTGCTTTTGGTGGGGAAGATATCAATCAAGCGTCCTCAACAATGGATACTCCGGCTTGCTATCCTCTAACACTCGGAACATGAGCGGCTGTTACTTGGGGTGGACCTTGACTGTCCTATCTGTGACTACTCTGAGTCAGCAGAAGTGGAGTAGTGCTCATGTACTGAACTTGACCTCTGAATTTCTTGGGAATGGATGCAATTCTCCTTATCTCGGCAGCTCTGTCTCCTGATGTATCCGCTGGTGACTCTTAAACTCTCCAAAATATATAAAAGGTATCACTCTATTGTAACCCTCCTTGCTCGACTCCCTAAAGAGGTCACATCAGTGTCATGGTGTAATGTCCAACTTAGCAATAGTTTACCTTATCTCAGGCTGGTACAACAGGACTTTCTAATTATAGGTTTCCTTGCAAGGGAACATCTTCATAAAGTCATATAAACAAAGCATGTTATACTTTTTACATTTCTCTCATTTATAAACATAACAACACTCTACTTGTGTATAGTTCACTAGACAGCACTCTTCACTTTGCATAGGAATGACTCTTGGCAACAGACCCTGTAACTCTCAATAGAAATGGCATCTGTTAACATTCACTCTGACTCTGTATAGGAATGGCATCTGTTAACATTCACTCTGACTCTGTATAGGAATGGCGTCTGTTAACATTCACTCTGACTCTGTATAGGAATGGCTTCTGTTGACATTCCCTAATTACTCTGTATACAGTAGGAATGGCTCCTGTTAATATTCCCTCTAACTCTGTATAGCAATGGCTTCTGTTAACATTCCCTCTTACTCTGTATAGGAATGGCTTCTGATAACATTCCCTTCCTTCAATGAGTGTGTGCACGGCCCCTGGAGATCAGGGCCTCCCTCTTGTATGATAGTTCCCTTTAGTTTCATGTATGTTCCTGGCCTGTTATAAACTTGTCACTCTGTGATATGCTTGTCACTCTGCATCCTTGCTGGGGAACTGCCACTTCCTCAGTGTTACTTGACCCTGACTTCCCCTGTATTGGAACTGCCACTTCCACAGGGGTATTTACTACTGAAACATAGGGATCTGATTGTCAGGCAGATCCTGTGACATCCTGCGGCCTTGTATGACTTGTTCTCTGCATTATATCTATCTTCTACATATACTGTGTGAGAACATGTATTTGAAATTTTCAATCAAGTACAAGTTTTGAGATTTGATGTATCTTATTTTTATAGTTCAATATATCAATATTGCACAGCCAAACATAACGCACTTTTTTTTAGATTAGTTAAAAATATCAGATCCGATAAAAAAAGAGGCCTAATATTGTATTTTTTGCTATTAGCGGTTATTCATCATGTTCCAATATTTATAGGAACGGGATTAACAGAAGAAATACCGCAAATATTTTATCACCTACTCAGGCTGGAATTAGCCCAATCTTTTGTATGTGTATAATGGCCAATATCCTGGCCATTATATACATTGCCAAGATAAGCTAAACCAACCTGAAATCGATGATAAAATACTACTTGTAATACATTTCAGTATATATTAACTCCTTAGTAACCCAAGTGGCAAACTAATCATGGGTTTTCATGACTAGCTGACAAAAAGGATAAAATGGATTAATATAAACATAAAAATACTCTACCTAACCCTGTTGGCTATCTTAGTGGCTAGTAAAACATTTCCATGCAATGCTTTACTAACTGGTAAGGTAACAAAGGGGTTAAACACTCCTGCCACACCTGCAAGAGGCCTAAAATCTCATCCCGGGGCAACTAGCCCCATCACCCACCACTCCTATCCCAACCCCACCAACAAACCTGCCCCCTCTAGACTAATCCTCAAAGAATAGAAAAGGGGAGCAGCACGGCATAAAATCTTTATACTGTATGATCAGCAAAGATAAAACAATTGAAAATGCACTCACAGAAAGTTGACTTTTTCCATTGATCCGACTTGTTCCTCCCCTGGGATTCTCCTCAGTGAAGTCCTACAAAACTACGCTGAAAACTGGCGATGTAACAGGCCCAGCGAGATGATTTATGAAGGCTACTTGCATAGGCCCCTTAATGTCTTAAGAAAGGTTTATGCAGAAACAGTGATCAGTTCACTTAATAATAAATTGGGCCCAGGATTATATTTCTAGTAACCACAGCACTGGATGATAGGAAAGGTGACAGAATGAGTAATATTCTATTTATTGTACAACTCCTTCTTTTGCTTTAGATACTGTATCTCAGTAAATAAATCCCCTCCATGGTTCTTTGTTAAAAAGAATGGTAAATTATAAACACTTGGCTTGTCAAAGATAACTCTACTATGGAGATTTACTAACCAGCGGATATTAACGTCTACCAATTCTCAGTATGATTAGAAGAACTAAAGGAGTTGTGCTGGCTTGTTTAACCATTACGCTGCTATTAACCTTGTTTCTCTCTTTTAAGAGTGCTCTTATTTTCTCTAAAGCTTTCTTTGGGGTTTGCAGTTCTAAAGCACTAATTATTATTATTTTTTTTTTTTTATTTACATGAGTCATGGGTCTGCAAGGAGCAGAACACTTTCTTATTACTAGGAGCACCTCCATTGTACAGAAATGTCTGTAGCAAGCTGGGATTTTGAGCATTTAAAAAAGTTGCCAGCTGCATCCTTTAATTTGATCCAATCAGTGTAAGGAATGTCACAATGATTCGCAGTGTTCCTCTTTTGTTCACCAAGACTTTCTCAATTTTCAAAACCAGAGAAGGAGTTTTTGTTCCTGTAATAAGAAAGCAGCAGTTCTGCTATGACTCGCTGGGAGTCAAGACAGCATTTGAATTTTTCTTGTAAAAGTTGCATGTAAAATAGAGGATAATTACCCATGTTAACTGATGGTGGTGCTATTCCATAAGACACCTTCCAACATTAGAAAACACATTTTGGCCCATTTAATTATTTTCTGGTAATAGCACTGCTTAGTAAATATGGGAGAATGTTATAATGGAAATAGGAAATTAAATAACAGCAGAATATGTTTATTTTAAAAGTTTTTTTTTCATATTTTTATTTTATATAAAAGAATGCTCATGACTCCATCACTAAAATAGATAGATTAATAGTAATATGAGTAAATAGGGGAAACTTGTAACATCTATGTCTGTCCTTGTTATTGCATTGCTATACATTTATCAGGTACTGTATAATTCAAATCAGGATGATTTCTGCAATGCAATGCAATACTTGTAAAGAGAAATTGTAAGATAAAGACAGAATACTCCATATACATATTTACATGCCCATATCCCAAATCCTTTGCAGGTACACCTTACACTATGTGGCATTTCAACCAAATGGGTCAGAATAAATAACAATTAGTATATAAAGGCACAAGGAAATGCAAAGGGAAAAAATAACAGTGCTTCTTTGATTTAGGACACAAAGGACTTTTTGATAAAGAGGTTTGGCTAAGCCCTATGTTTGCGAGAGAAGATCTGTTTTTTTGTACCATCCTAATAACGAAGACACAAAGGATTCTTTCACACCGTGCCATGTTAGGTCTCTAAATAAATCCCCACTAAGAGAATGAGTTGTGTGACATAAAAGTCATAGGCCCATATTTAAACAATGCTATTCGATAAACACTTTTGCACCCCTTTGCGTAAGACACCATTCAATCCATTCAACTGAACATGCTGCAACGTGTCCTTCAGCATTGTAAGGTGTCTTAAAGGTGTAGCCTAGCCTCCCGACCGCTACTTCTTTTCCTGGACCCTTCCAGTGTAAGTCCTGTTAGGTGCAGGCAGTGGAAGGGTAATTGCTTCAACAAGGCCTGTGTGCTTTTGCAGCCTTGGATGTGTCAGCAGTATCCAAGGGCGGACCGTAGCAACAGCCAGAGAGTGCCAGCCTGAGGGAAGAATACTCATTGGTTCATCTGTAAGGTATGGTGACCAATGAGTATTCAACCTGCTCTGTGAAGGGAAAGGGTTACAATCACCAACCCCAGGTTATACATTCTGGCACTTTCCTAAATTCTGGGTCTCTCTGCTCTCTTTTTCCTCCCTCTGGGAGTGAGTACAAGCAACACCCTGTCTCACTAGGAGGCAGGGGAGGAGTCCATAAGGCATGGTCTGGCCTCAAGCGTTAACCATGGCCTTGAAGTAAGGGAAGATGAGAAAAGGATGCATCTGATCTGTTGTTCCATCTACATGTAATAAAGAATCAGTTGTACCATAAACTGTGTGAGTCATTGTCCCCTATGAAGAACAAAGGTGTCAGTATGGGCCATCTCTGCTATCACAGAGGATCCATGCTGATTGGAGGCGCTGAACCAAGCAAGAACTAAGGTAACCTGTGAACCTATCCTGTTTCTCCCCACAACATCGTGGAGCACTCAGCCCTCCTGTTTACCAACAGGTACAGCCCAAAACCTAGGAAGTAGCCAGATAAGAAGCAGACCCCCCAATATCACTTAGGGTGGGGGAACAAGGGCTTCAAAGGCATAGCACTGTTTGGTAAATGTGACTCTCAGTGAGTTATTCCTGATAGAGAATAGCAAAGCTGGCAGCAAGGCCATCTCTGTAAAAAAAAAAAAAGGGGGGGGGGGAGTGCTTAGCTAGATGAGCAGCTCTCCTCTGGCAGCGTTGTGGCGTCATGATATCTTGGTATCATGTGATGCTGCAGGAGGCAACCCACTGTGGAGAAGGTAAGAGAACACAGGCACATACCACCACCCCTCCCCCTCCATACCTACCTCTCTGCCGGGCCGGGGTCCTCGTGTTCCCTCCTCTTCCTCCTTCTGTCAGCACTGCACTCCCTCCTCCAGCTCCCCCCTCCGGTTGGGTAAAAGTTGGATCCTGACGCCAACCGGAGGGAGAGAAGAGAGAGGAGGTAGGGTGGGCCCCCAAAAGGCACAGGGCCCAAGGCGGCTGCCTTGCTCACCTTGCCCAAAGGCATATGCAAAGTATAGTTCAATGATTCCAATTAGCACATATCCCAGGTATATTAGGTGTTGTGCTTTTTGTGCACAGATGTCTCTCCACATGTGGTTTGAGAGGATATATATAGCACTTGGGACTCTAGTAAGTAAAGGACTCTGTCTCCCCCAGTTCCCCCCTCCCATCACACCCTCTCTTTCCCTCTCTCTTTCCCTCTCTCTTTCCCTCTCTCTTTCCCCCTCTCTTTCCCCCTCTCTTTCCCTCTCCCACGAAACACATGTTTCAGGGTCTGGAACTTCTCGGCAAATCAAATGTCTACACATTCACTGACGGATTTTATGAAAAAAAGGAGAGTGAAGGAAAAAGAACATCAGTTTCTGGAGCATTGAAGTTTGTTTAAACCCCTGACAAGAATTTGCAGCTAGTATTTTGACACATTTGCCCATCTCTGAAACTATTACCTCTCAGAGTTATGACCTTGAGTGTGCATATGTTTTATGGAATGCTTTGTGAGCTTCCACTTCAATCCCACAAAGAGTTATCGTGGAAGTATTTTGGCAGTAAATTCTATTTCACAATATCCATTCATAATCATAAAGTCATATACAGATGAGACCACGACTATTCTAAAGCTTGCCATAAACTAGCCCGGTTACATTCTGGGTATGTGCTGGGTGTAACCTGACTAGTTTAAGGCAAGTTTAAGGCATTTCTGCATTGACTAATGACCCATAGGATTAGCACAGCAGGGTCCCTGGCAGTTCCATTCAGTTTGAATTAACCCGCTATTAATCTGATGGGGCATTAATCAATGCAGAAATGCATTAACCCACTGTTAATCTGATGGGCCATTAATCAATGTAGAAATGCTGGGTCTAGTTTAAGGCAAGTTTAAGGCATGTATCCAGCATGTACCTGGGTGTCCTGGGTCTTTTTGGCGATTGCCACTGGTTTGTGTTAGAATAGTCGCAATCTCTGCTATAGATCAGGGGTGCTCAACTTCAGTCCTCAAGCCCCACAACAAGTCAGGTTTTTAGGATATCCCAATCACTGAGCCACCTGGGCTGAAGCTGGGATATCCTAAAATCCTGACCTTTTGGGTGGGCTTGAGGACTGGATTTGAGCATCCTGATATAGTTGATATAGATAAAGTATATAGTATCTGGTATGGGACCACAAAGTAGGTACAACTGGCCATGAAGGGAAAAAGAGAAGAATGAACTGAAATGTACATGATAAACAAAATAATAAATTGTCTCTATATTGTATATTGCAAAGTGATACTTTCCCCCTTGATATCCCACACTTTAAAGTGTATAGAAACATAGGCCCGGATACATAATGCATGGATAATGCAAAGGTCGAAATGTTATCTTCAGAAATTAATAGAAATGTTTTAACTTACATGGAGTACCCTTGTTCTGCCACAAATTGGTACATTTCGATGTGATGAGTTAAACAAGATCGCTACTAGTCAAAATCGTAGAATTAGTTAATTTTTTAGTAAAAATATGCATTTGTTTCATTTTCCTGTTAAAGTATAGGACACATTCTGGCATAAATAAGAAACATGCAAGTATAGAGATGGTGAGCGCACATGGAAAAGGACAAAAATACAGTCTGCAACAATACAGGGCTAACAATGTATGCAGGTGGGAAGGGGGGGAAGAGAGAGGGGGAAGGTGAAAAATATATTAAAGTGAATATATTGTACTCACACGGCCGTGTGTGAGCCTAATCTTCATATATGGTATCTTAACACCGTCCAGTGAGCCCCAGGCTCTATAACATCAACTGCATGGGACATACACAGTCCAACCAGTCGTCCCACGCAGTCCCAAGTAGGAGATATCAGGCAGGCAATTAGAAATATAGACTTTATTCCAGCTTAAAAAAGTAAATGTACACTTACAAAGTGTATATGCGCTCTGGTATCGACAGTCGTCCCCTGCGCGGTGTCTCCCTACTGTCGTCCTGCCGAAGGAAAGTTATTTTTTG
Organism: Ascaphus truei; assembly: GCF_040206685.1. NCBI lineage: Eukaryota > Metazoa > Chordata > Amphibia > Anura > Ascaphidae > Ascaphus > Ascaphus truei. Next base: position 358,710,576 of record NC_134484.1, read on the forward strand.
AAACGCGTAGCTTCCTGGTCGGTTGTGTGCTGTGATCTGTACGCAAAAGGCTTCCGTAGCCGCCCCGCGCTCTCCAGTTGCGGTCCTGTTGTCGGACACGACAGTAGGAAGGCACAATGTGTTTGGTATGATGTGTGAAAAGTGCAGTATTACATGACATTTACAGTCCAAATTAGGAAAGTTTAAAATAAAACATAATGTATAAGGCAAGGTTCGTTTAGATACGCACATAGTTGCCAAATGGTATTAAATTCTTTCAATATGTTTGTTTTGTGGATAATATTTACATGATGAGTATTGTTAAGAGTAATTTGAATTTTATAAATCAAAGCATTCCTGTTTGCAGATATTCAATTGCCATTAGTCTTGGTGTGACAGGGGGAAGTCATATGCTGACAATTATGCCTGGGAAACATACCTCTGATGTCTGAAACCAGCAATCAGAGGGTTAACCCAGTCAGAGATACCTGGGCAATGAGGCTGAGTTAAGGCAGCTGTCAGGCAGCTGTATAAGGTGCCAGACCTGAGCAGGAAAGGAGAGTGCCTTTTCCAAACCAGGAAGTATGCCAGAGACTCTGGTCCCTCAGGCAGAGGATTGTCATGAACTGAGACAAGACTTCTGGACACAGCCCTGTCTATAAGGAACCAGCCTTCCAACCCTGGAGAGAAATTAAAGCTGCTGTTGCAGTATCCAAAATAGATTTTTGGACTCTCTTGGGGCAGAGCTCCCCAAACAGAGATAAGAACATTTATATTTTCATGCCAGATGTTTGCATAACATTGTTTGACCTGGAAGAAGGTTAGCTACCCAGGAGGATAGCTAGGGACCTACTGTATAGTTCATCTCCCAAGGGGAGTAGAGTTTTATTTTATGGTTTATTTTCCTTAACGGAACGGTGTGCTTATTAATTGTCTGCCTGGAAAAATAAACCTCTGAAGTTAAAACCTTATCCACTGTTTAAGACTCTTCCTGACCCCACTGCAAGGCCATCCTGCCACACTTAGATACACCCATTGCATGGAAAAGTTATATCATAAGTGAGGAGCATGTTAAATCAGACATCGACAAATTAATGTATTTGCTCTTACCTCTTAAAGGTCGCATAAGTTGTGTGCTTTCACTCCCAGTGCCTGTAATGAAGGACCTATAATAGGTTACACATAACATATGTTAATTGAATGTGCATTGTTGAATCTTGTGTAAAGGTGTAAATGATTAACTTTGTTTCCGTTATTCACGATTAGAAAGCTACTATAAATATTTTTATATTTTTTTTATATATTCTATTTATGTCTGTCGAGCTGGGAAATAAATTATTCTTGTCACTTTTATATTAGTATACATACATGTTTTTGTAAATAAATAAAAGTGAACAGATGTAATTGTGTCACCTGGTGGAGAGTGAACCCCATGTTCAGTCCTTGCCAACGCTGTAGATGTCGATGCACCTACAATAAACCCTTTGATAAAGCGATAATATATCACATATTACTTTATGCTTTATAACATTATGGTAGGTGTTATGATTGAACAACTGATTTTGGTAGGTGTTATGATTCAAACAACTGTATATATACTTTTATATTATGAGGTTTTGCAAAATCCGTCCCAGGTTTTCTGAGTCCGGGATTTTGCTCTAGCTCGCCCTCTGTGGCAGGATCCTCCATTTTTGTTCCTAGCAGCCTCGACCTCCTCATTCTAACTGACTACGCAACTCTGCTGCCAGCCCTGACCTTCAGCTTGCGACTCATTACTCTATCAGGACTCTGTCCCTCGGCTCAGGTCGGTTCTTTCATATTTCTACCTCAGCCCTGCGGGTCCGTTTCCTGCTTGAGATCAGGAGCTAAAATCGCTCTGGAGAGAGGATTCATGCCAACGTAATGAAAGCCTCCCTTCAGCAGATGGATCACGCTGACAGGCGGCGGTGGCCAGCCCCGCTGTTCCAGGTTGGAGATCTCATATGGTTATCTACCAGGAACATCTGTCTTAAGAGTCCTTCCCTGAAGCTCGGGCCCAGGTTCATAAGGCCCTCCAAGATTGCGAAACAAGTAAACATGGTCACGATTAAATTGGAGTTACCAAATACCCTAAAGAGTCCTCTGGTCTTTCAGGTGTCTCTCCTAAAAGCGGTGGCCTGCAACAACTCCTCTTCTGCTCCCAGGCCCGGTTCCAGTAGATGGCCAAGTGAAGTTTGTAACCCGTTGGATCCTGGTTTCCTGTAGGTCTTGAGGCAGTCTCCAGTACCTTGTATCTTGAAGGGGATATGGTCTAGAGGAGAATTCTTGGGTGAAGGCTAGTGATGTCCACGCTTCCTCCTTGATCCGTGATCCGAGGTTTCCACCGGATGTTCCCTGACAAGCCTGGGTTATATCATCCGAAGATCGATTCTGAAGGGGGTGGGGGGAGGGGGGCGGTTGGGGGTACTATGAGGTTTTGTGAAATCCATCCCAGGTTTTCTGAGTCCGGACCTGGATTTTGCTTTAGCTCACCCTCTGTAGCAGGATCCTTAATTTTTGCTCCTGTCAGCTTCCTTTAAAAGGACAACCCGTAAGAAGGATGTTGCTGAGCAAAGTTTCAGTTCATGCTGAGTACATGCAATGCACTTTCCTTTTGTCTTCCTCGTTACTAGACCCGGCTACATTCCCCGCCCACCCTTGTCTTCCGCCTGTCTCAACCTCTGCATTCTCACCAACTACGCAACTCTGCTGCCAGCCCTGACCTTCGGCTTATGACTCACCACTCTATCAGGACTCTGTCCCTCGGCTCAGGTCGGTTCGTTTATATTCCTACCTCAGCCCTGCGGGTCCAAAGCCTGCTTGAGACGAGCATCGTTACATATTTACAGATGAAGCATCATTGATTGCCGGCGTGGGTGTGGTAAAGTTTAGCATCACAGCAGCGTCATCACTTTATTCACCGTAACAGAACTGTATCTTGGCAACGGTGAACCAGAAGCTTTATTAATTTTACTCGAGTTTACTATATAGTTGCCAGGTGTCGCACTGAATATGTATGTCTATTGTTCTCGGTGTCCTTGAAGCCTAGACTACTGTAATATGCAGGTGTGAGAATCAATGATGGTGTATAATGAACATGTGTCGCTTAAAACAGTGTCTTTCTTTGTTCAATGAACTTGGACTCACTTCAGTAAAATAAATATGTTCTTTAAAATTACACCTCACAACACAGAAAATTGGGCTGAACTCCACTTTAGGAGTGACACAAAACCTAATCTAAATTATGCTTACATGATCCATAGCGCCCATTCTCTACCAGTGACCAAAACTACAAGAAGAATCCTGTTCATCACAACCTAAGGCCTGGGACATAGTTGTTTGCAGAGTGCGGAGGCGCGCTGAGGCTCAGGGAAAGCGGTGCTTTCCCTGGCCTTACACAGCGCGCCGTCCGTGGGCGTGTCGGGGGCGGATCTAGGGGCGGGCCAGTGACATCACGGAGCTGGTTCGCCCTCATTGGGCGAACCGCTCACGTGACCGGCCCTGCGCTCCGGCAAGCAGGAAAATCTGAAGACTCGGTGAGACACACGCTTCCGCAAGCGTGCGCGAACCCCTGCTAAAGCTGCTCTCATTGCGGCTGCAGGGGCTCAGTGCCGAGCAGCAGCGCGCCTCAGCACGGGTCAGCGCATAAGCGCTGACCATGCCCGAGGCCTAAGCATTAATGATTGCTTTATATGAATAGCGTGCGCCGGCAAGAAGGGTGGGTATTTGACTGCACGCGTCATGGATAGATATGTTGGATTATACCAACTTTTGAAGGAGAAATAGAATGAATCGATGTGTCATAAATGATCACACCCGAGTACATGCCCACACTAAAATACATGATGGCAGGCAAATATATGATGGCATGACCCAATACCATCATGGACCAATGAACTCTGCAAACTATAGAAACCAACATTCCAACTTCAACTATGGGTTCAATGGGATGCTGTCACTCAATTTTCAGCCTGGGGATAAGCAAGGTAATTGTCATTTTACATAGAAAAATATAATTCACAAATGACACGTATTTGCAGTTCATAGAGTGCGCATGTGTGTACATTGAAACACGGATTGTATTTGCATTCCATTGTGCGCATGTGTCTACATTGAAACAGATTGTATTTGCATTTCATAGTGTGCATGTGTTGGAGGGAGTCTCCGGTGCAGAACCACATTGATTTCAGCTCCGGAGACACCCTGCTTCATAGCTGTATAAAAATAAATGCAATTAAAAAATAATTTGTTTAACAATTAATGATTTCTCCTTTAAGCATTTTTCTTTCTTGTTTATTATTAAGTACAGGGAGTCCTCGGTTATCCGACACAATGCGTTACTCAAAATGGCGTTGTAAAGCGAAACGTTGTAAAGTGAAACACGTTTTCCATAGGAACACTGTTTAAATGAAAGGTTCCGTTCCTGAAGGCATTTTTAACACTAAAATACACCAAATATTTTATGCAGGCAATAAGATATGCAGCACACACATAAATTATATAGTGTATATACTGTATTATATAAATAATATAACATAATAAATAATATATTATATAGTATAATATAATATTATATAGTATAATATTATATATATACGCTCTTACGACGCTTTGCAACGTTGTTTATGTGAATGTGTGTATATATACACACATACACAATGTTGCAAAGCGTCGTAAGAGCGTTGGATAAGCCATTTTGGCGTTGTAAAAATGAACATAGGTATGCAATGCATAGCGTTGGATAAGCCATTCGTTGTAAAGCGAAGCGTTGTAAAACGAGGACTGCCTGTACAGTAACTAAGTTATCGCACAAGTGGTTTACAGAATGAAACCGTCAAGGGGACATCCAAAAGAAGATATCGAGTCAACTCTATGAACTACTAACATTTTAAACTTGTTTGTACTAACTTCTTGTTATGCCGGTGCTGCCCGCAGACCAGACCCGTCCCCTGAGCTGAAGGGGGAAGTGGTAATACACGCACCCGCAGCAAAGGGAGCGTGTCCGGAGTGTGGTATGAAGCGTTGCCAGGCCAGGTGTAGTAAGGTAGACAATACTTGCCGGTACCGGTTGTAGAGATAGAGTGAAGGATGACTCGCCGAAGTCAGGGAGTGGAGAGTGGAGATAGGTCGTTGTCCAAGCCGAGCGGGAGAATCGAATACTCGTTGAAACTCGGCTTTAAATGCCGGGTAATCTTGGGTAAGGTCAGAACGTCGCTCCCAAACCGGGGAAGCCCAAGCCAGGGCGCTGCCAGTGAGGAGGTTATAAATGTAGGCTACCTTCTTGCGATCAGTATTGTAGAGATGGGGGGCCATTTCAAACTGCACCTCACACTGGTGTAGAAAACCCCTACAATCTTGCGGTTCACCTGCATAAGGCTTGGGGGGAGGAATCCTTACATCTGAGCTGCTAACTGCGCTTGCGGAGTGGGGGCTTACATCTGGCGGGGTCGTGGTCGGTACCCTGTCTGAGAGTACTGCGACCTGGCGTGTAAGTGCCACAATTTGATCCGCCATGGCCTGGTTTTGCTGAAGCAGATTGGAGAGAAACTGTTGAAGTTCGGTCTGGTCTGCGTCTTGTGGGCTCGACATAATGTTACGCCGGTGCTGCCCGCAGACCAGACCCGTCCCCTGAGCTGAAGGGGGAAGTGGTAATACACGCACCCGCAGCAAAGGGAGCGTGTCCGGAGTGTGGTATGAAGCGTTGCCAGGCCAGGTGTAGTAAGGTAGACAATACTTGCCGGTACCGGTTGTAGAGATAGAGTGAAGGATGCCTCGCCGAAGTCAGGGAGTGGAGAGTGGAGATAGGTCGTTGTCCAAGCCATGTTCAAGGGGTTACCAGAGTGAGCGTTGTCCAAGGAGTGCCGAGATCGAGATCCAGAGGGGGTAGTCGTACAAGCCGCGTCAGAACCTGTGAAAACACTGAGAGAATCCAGAAGTACTTCCATACAGAGACTATGTCGAGCAAAGACCGAGAGCAGAGAGGAGCTAGATAAAGCAGGAAGGTCCAATTAGGAATGGAGGCGGGACAGGAAGAGCAACAGGGAGACACTGCAGATTGGTGCAGGCATAACAGGCCAGGTGAGTCTTGTTAGTAACCTGAGTATGCCCGTGCAGTGTGCGGGGGCGGAGCCTGAGGTCCGGGGGACTGGAAGAAGAGTGTGCAGTCTGAGCGTGCTCCGTAACTCGTGTACGCGCGTGAACCGAGCCAATGGATGGTGCAGGTGTGCGTGCAGGTGTGCGTGCAGGTGTGCGTGCAGGAGGGCTTGGGCGCGCCCGGCGCTGAGCAAAGGAATCGCCGAGGGGAGTGATCCCGCGATGGCGGCAGGAGCGAGGAGCCGTGGAGGCCGGTAAGGCAGGTTTGTTTTGTGTGTCCAGGGACTCCCTGCGGGCAGGGGGTGCTTTGTGTGGGGAGCGTGGAGAACGCCGATTCCTGACACTTCTCTCCCTCTTTTTACTGAGTCATATTTTTTTTTCCAACTCTTAATTTATGTATGATTAATACTGGGACATTTAGGGGTACAGAAAAAAAGGAATAATATGGGAGAAAATAAACAGCATTCACAAAAGTATACTACACACATAAAAGACTACTAATATAAATAACATAAATAACAAATCCCTCCAACTGCTCCCTACCAATTACTGTAGCATTTTATTTAAAAAAAATTGTTCTCAGATAAGATGTGTAAACTTGGTCAAAACAATGATGATGAGAGAACCCTTTGATGCTGGTCAGCTTGGGTGACATAAAAATGAAACTGAAAGAAAAGTATCCAATTAAGACACTTTATACAGTACTTTCTCTAAGCTTGTGAAAAAAAGAAACTTATCTAATAGTGGCGCTCTATAAATCTACTAACTATACATTGTGATAATAGTGATAATAATAATCAAAAAAGTGATACTTATGCAAACACATAAACAGGTGCTGCTATGACCCGGTGAGGATTGCTCTGTCAGTCCTCGTGTTGAGAAGTAGGGATGAATCTCCGGGAAGCGCAGGGATATGTGGAAACAAAATTATATAGATAGTGCAGTAATGTTGTGACAAACTATAAATAAATTGGCTGATCTATTGTAGATGTACTCACAAGTGTGAGAAGGTTAAAGGCACGTAATGGTATCTTTCCCAAAGTATGGATATCACACTGTAGTCAGGAAATCAATCGCAGCCCCATATAGAATCCAAGAGACCTTAAAGAAGAAGACTGGACATACTGTAGTGCAGACTGTATACCAAGAATTTATAAAAGGTAAGTGAAAGGTATTACACTCACATGATTTCAAAAGTTTAAAAGCATTTCGATCACACGCAGTGGATCTCAGCAGCCGGATAGATGGTGTATCTGGTTCCCCTCTTTCCGTGGCGTGCGTGTCACTGGTTTGCATTCCAACTGCACCGGAAGTGATGTCATCGGCTTCCAGGGGTTCCGGCCAATAGTACAGACGTCACTCTACGCGTTTCACCTCTTCGGTTTCATCAGGAGTCTCTAAGCTTGCCAGGGCAGAAATTGAGCAAAACAATTCGTTATGAGCAATTGTTTCAGGTTCTTTCTATATGAGAGGTCGAATCTCCATTTTATATAACTTTCTCCAGGATATGGATGCCAATACTAGACTGTCATATATGTTAAACAGGGAAGGAGAATTAGGCCTGAATTTATCTCTAGAGGACCATATCTACTAATATCTCCAAAAGCTTGATATGTACAAATATAAAAGAGAATGGATATAAAAGGAATTCCATTGGTATATGGTTCCTGCTAGACACATAATAAAATGTTTCCTGATTCCCCTAATTGATGTTGGAGAAACTATGGAGAGGTCGGGACAATGTCCCACAAGCAGTTCTTTTGTCCTAATATCTCCAACACTTGGTCTCAAACTTTTTAAATTCTTAAAGATTTGACTGGATGTGAAGTACCAAAAGATCTCTTTGTAGCTCTTTTGAATAAAAAAAAAAAAAAGAATAGATTTCCAAAATATTACTAGGTAATTGATTTCACACATATTGTCAGCTACTTAGTGCACAACTGCAAATTATTGGAAACATTAAGAATCCCCTCCTCTTAATATAATTCCTCATAAACTAAGCCAGGTTAACCTGATGGAGAGGCACACTAATCTTGTTAACTGGAACCTTAGATATTTTTGTAATGTGTGCACAGTGGACTTTATGGGAGATCTGACAATATGCACAGGTCTGAATGCAAGTGTGACATTCACAAGGTTTTTTCTGTGCTGACAATTAATATAGTTACATAGTAGATTAGGTGAAAAAAAGACATATGTCCATCAAGTTTACCCTATTCTAAATTTGGACAACCATTACTTATCCTATATTTGTATTTACATTATTTTGATCCAGTGGAAGTTTCTTTTCTTGGGGTTGAGGAGGATACTCCTGACGAAGCAGTGTGCGAAACGCGTAGAGTTAGAGTTTGGAGAGAATCTGCTCACTGAAGGACTGGCAATCTACTGCTGACACCAGACCCATTTTGGCTTCCTGCCCTCACCTGTGACGCGAAACCGGAAGTGACGCGACGGCAGAGACTGATGCGGAACTACACTTTGAGGTGTAAGTGAAAGTGAAGCACCGGGCAGCAGCCTTACACTTCACCACCCTTATATCGGCGGTTCTCTCCACCACCCATTGAATTTATGGAAAATGTGAGTTTCCTTAATATTTGTGACTAATACATATTTATAGTTTATACAGTATGCACTATTTGTGGTTTCTTTCACTTGCATATCATCCACTCCACTGAGAGGCATCCTGACCCCAGCTACACAAAGGGCTCCAGTCAGAGAGAGATGGATCTCTGACATGCAGTAATACAATACGATTTTTGTGAGTTCATTTCATATATTGATTATCTTTTTAGCAGTGATCTACCATCTGCACTATATATATTTCTATTTTTTCACATATCACGAGCTTATCCTGTGCTCCTCCTCAACCCCAAGAAAAGAAAATTCTACATCCTGGGACTTGGAACTGTCCCACCAGAGGAAGTTGAGCTGCACTTGTACACTATTATTTTTATTATCACTTTGTGGTGTAAGGTTTATTTTGTGTATCCAAGGTGTGTCACTATTTACACCAATCTAATATTAATTGGGAAGCGCCCAGTCCATCCACATTCCCCACTCCCCCACCCACTGTCACGATCCAGTGGAAGGCAAACAAACCCTCCCCACCCCCCACCCCCCAGTGAAACATTATCCAATGATGAAAATTAAATTTCTTCCTGACTCTAAATAACGACAATCAGATTTCTCCCTGGATCAACATCCATCCCATGTTTACTTATTTAATATATCCCTGTATACCTTCCTTTCTTTAAATATGTCCAATCTTTTTTTGAAGACATCCATTGTATCTGCATCACAGTCTCCATGGGTAATGAATTCCACATTTACTGCCCTTACTGTAAAGAACCATTTCCTTTGTTGCTGGTGAAATCTAATTTCCTCCAACCTTAAGGGATAACCCTGAGTCATTTGTACTTCCTTGGGATAAATAATTATTTTGAAAGCTCCTTGCATTGACCCTGAATATATTTGTATATAGTTATCATATCCCCTCTTAGGTGTCTCTTTTCTAATGTAATCAAATCTAAATTATCTAGCCTATCCTCATTAGTTAGATTTTCAATCCCCTTTTATTAATTTGCATGTTTTCTAGTTCCATAATGTCATTTTTTATGGAGTGGTGCCCAAACTTTACTCCATATTCAAGGTGTGGTCTTAATAATGCTTTATACAGTGGCATAATTATGCA